>NC_031769.1:58363920-58471011 GCF_001522545.3 Parus major
CGGGGAGGAGGAGCCCGGCGGGGTGACGGGGAGCCCCGGCGCAGGCTGGGAGCCGCACCGCGACGGGAACGGGCCCGGGCCCCGCCGGCCGCAGAGCGGCGCGTCCTGCCGAGCCGCTTCTCTGTTTCTAAATGCTGTGAGATAACTCGGTGGCGCCCTGGAAGTTCATAGCCGTTATATTGTAATGCACAGTCATGATCCTTCTCACCACCTTCTCACTCGGCCTGTGTTCAACCCCACTGAAATTAACTGGATTTACTGGATTTTATACGTGGTGATTTGTGAGAATGGGGGAAAAAAAAAAAACAAAACCCCATAAAGCTCACCTGGGCTCCTCTAATGAGGTAGGTCCGAACTGAAAATCTAATTAAATGGGTAACTCTTCCAAAAGACCTAAGTGTTCTTAAAATCTCAACTCTGGCAATGCTCATAACCCGAGCACACCTTACTGTGGCTGGGATTTTCCCTTCCTCATTTGGCCACTTCCTGATGATCTTCTAAAATACGGGGTTTTTTTTCCAAGTAAAGTACAATTTTGTCCCCAGCAAATATCTTGGAATTAAATTTCCTTGTCCTTCTGTATCTAAGATAGAGACAACCTGGGTGGTTGAGATGTAAAAGTTTCATTAGCAGCATACCAACTTCCACAGTTACATATTATTTTGAAACTGCAGCTTTCATGTGCAAAAGGGCAATGCAGGTAGCAGGGATATCTTCCTTTGGCTGGTCCTGCTGAAGTGTGTAAATCAGCCTGGAGGCAAAGCCTGCTACCTAGCCCTGCAGCAGGACATGTTATCAGACTGTACTTAGAGTACTCATTAATCCTTAGCTGGGAAGTAAAAAAGGAAGTGATTAATGAAATGATCCGTTCAGTGTGGCTGCTCCAAGAGGAAGGCACAAATCTAAACACCGGTCTGGGTTTTGAAAACAACGGTGTCACCAAACCGGACAAAAGAAACGTGTCCAATATCAGTTTGATGTGAATAAGCAGATACTTCTTTATTTTGGTGCTGGGAACACACAGGATTATTCCTCCAAACGTGGTCCACTAAGTAAACAAAATCTATCCATTTTATATATTTTTTCCTGCCAAGTCATCTTTACATAAGTTGTTTTATGTACTATGCATAATCTGTCCACTTTTAAATTTAACCTTTACAATAATTGGTTTTGCTAGTTACATAACTTCATTAATATTCCTACCCTCGGACAATCATTGATCATCTTTACTGACCTCTGCTGGTTGGAATCCTTGACATTCACATCAAGACGGGAAGGCTAGGAGGCTTCTGAGCAGCATAACTGGTGTGCATGACAATCTCTGTAGTTTCTTGAACAAAACATTAGAAATCCAGGAACTTCTTGGTGAAGTTTCTATGGCTGTATACTTTAAACACAGCAGTCCTAACATTGCTATACCTTATACTTTACCATTTTCTACTTGTAATCATAACTAACTCTTTTATATGATAAATCAATTATTTTATCAGAATATTTATAACAACACTTTTCTTTTCTTTCCTGCACCAGGTGACCTGTGCATTTGTATGTTTGTGTGTACATACATACACAGATGAGCCTTTGTTCCAAGCAGATGACGTGCACAGAATCAGAAGGATTGTTTATGCACGCCTTGCATACCTCACAAGGAAGTAATTAAATTAAAAAGTTATTCAGTAGTTGTGGACAGCATGTATATGTAGACTGAAGCCATTGAAGGTTTTCAGTTTCAGGGTAACCACACCTGTCTGCAAATATTGTCCCTATTCGTACTTCATGAGAAGCTGAAATCTACTCTAAATGGAGTATTTTATCTCTAGTTTTGGTTAATCTCAGCAGGTGGCAGCATAAGTGACATAATTTAATCTCTTGGATGTCAGAGATCCTTAACATTTGGAAGTACCAGACAGCACAGAAAATACCTCAGTAAGGCAGGAAACCAGTGCACACCATTGCAGCTTATGTTGGCTCTGCATGTTGGAATGCAAAAACTAGGTAAGCATTTAAAGGATATCGGCCAGATATTTACATTTAATGAATGTGCAGTAAATCTTACATAGCTGACATTTCACACTCTTCAATAACAAGGGAAAAGCTGCAAGGTTGATCTATTTGTGAAAACTGTTTTTTATTTGCTCATCTGTTCTTCTGGCTGCTAAAATAACATAAGTGTTGCAAATAAGACAATGTAACTTCACACAGAAGCTGGACTGATACAAACTCTGCTATGTAGGATGCAGCAGGCCAAAGTATCAGTGAACACTGGCATTGTATCTCATTACAGCTGCATTATCAGCCACCACTGCCACTGTCTGGAAGGGCAGACAATAACCAAGTGTCACCTCCGTCTTCAGAGGTGAAGGCAACACATCCAGTGTGCACTGGCAGCCGGGGACAAGCCATAAAGCACACACACAATGTCTGATTGATTTCACACTGCTGCTGGCAAAAGATAGCTGGAGATCTAGAACTGGCCTCTATTTATTGTAAATACCAATTGTAAATTGGTATTAATTAAATACTGTAAGTACCAATGAGCTGTTGTTGATTCTGCTGTAGGCACATGTCAGGTATCTGTCCTGCAGTGCTGACCTTTGGGAACAGTTTGCTGAATTTAATCAAAGAAATAGTGGGTCAAGCTCATCTGCTGTTTGTTGAAGAGGTTCACTGACAAGGACAGGCATGGTGGCTGTTCTTCATTCAGCCAAAAAGAAAGGATAGCTGCAGCACAGGACTGCTTAGTCATGAAACTGCCATCCAAAGCAGAAGCTATTTGTGAGGTTGAATGACACGAGCAACTAGTTCCACTGCCAGCTGAATGTCAGCGCAGACGTGGGGGACTGCTCTGATTGCAGCTCTGCTTTGTGCAAAGAAGGAGCAGAAACACCAAGGAAAAACAGAGAGAGAAGGAAACCATAGGTTTTATCAGAGGGGTCCTTATAAATCTCTGCTGAAGAAAAGCTCAGAGAACTTTTTGGTAAAATTATGGTAAAAAGGAATCTTGGTCTAAAGACAATTCTTAATGTATAGCTTAACCAAGTGATCAATCTTTTTTTTTTTTTTTTTTTTTTTTTTTTAATATACACAAATATGTGCCTGTACCTATAATCTGTTTCTTCTCCTAAAAGAAATGTGCAATTTTATTCACATTGAGAAAAATATAAAAACCAAAACAACAAACAAAAAGCCAGATTAATCAAAACCCCACCCCACAATTGCTACCAGACAGTAAGTGTTTTGTGGATGATCAGTTAAGCTACACAAGAAGAAAGAGATAGAAAAGACCCCATAAAAAACTTACCAAAAAACCCACTCATGTTTACAGTAATTGCTCTTACGTGAATGAATCAGGAATACCTGATTGATTATCTCAGGTTCCTTGATCAAAGGGTAGCTACAATAACACACTGAGAAGTCTTTGCTTAAGAAGGATGACTTCACTTCCATTAGTCTATACCAAGACCACATGGAAAGTATCTTTCAATCTTTTCCTTACTTAAGGTAACCCACTGGAATATTTTTTCCCATGGAAAACTATTTCCTTTTGTGCCTTAATGGTTTGCTAAAGCCTTTTCCCTGTATAATCCTTCAGCACCTTGGCTGTCTCAAGAACAGGACAGGACCTCAGTGATCCAAAGCTGTAGTTTAAAGTGTGATTGTCTAAGTTATTTTTTAAAGCAAAAATACTTGATCGTAGTATTCTAAGGAGTTTTCGATCTGGCAATTGAACAAACAGATGAATTTGCTATAACTGGGCTTTAAAATTTACAACTGCATTGGTATTTTACTTCTAGTGTATGCATGTGAGCTGAACCACTTGGTATTTATGTGCTTTAAACTGTGAGTGCAAACAGCCTGTCTACTCCAGACTTAGGGCTGGGAATAAAGTAGCTGCTATTGTTTTGTCTGATTTTCTGATAAGCTGCACAGAGGTGCACTTATTAAATGTGATTCTCAGCAGTGTGTGCAATAGAATAAGCTGAATTTAATTCTGTGTTTAGAAACTTTATCCTTTTTCCATTCTGTCCATTTTGTTGATATTTTCTTCAGCACTAGGATATTTCTGTCTTCATGACTTCATGCTTTGCTGTCACCAAGCATAGCTGGCAATGCCCTGCAACAAGCTGCAAAATCTTTCCCAGTTCTGAAATGACAGAGAACTCATGGCATTCTGGTGCAGAGAAAGTGACCCTGTTTGATGCTACACTATGCCATGGCTCTGCTCTCATCACATCCCCTAACATTGTGGTATGTTATGCTCCTTGTGTGACCTCAGGGGATCCTGACACACGGCCTGACAGACGTTGTGTCATGCACCAACCTCATGTAAGATGAGAGGTCTGATGTTGCTCCATCATAAAGAGATTATGTGTCTCTGCATTCATCTTAATCATGACAGTGGGTTCAGCAGCTTGTCTCCTTGCTGTTGAGAATGTGATAAGAGATTGCTTACAAAGTGAAACAATAGTGGGAATAAAAGGTCAGACCTTGGAAAAGCTAGGAGGATCAAATTGTCATGGTTCAAGGGACTATTATGGACTGAAGTGTCTAACCTTTTCTTAGCTTTTGGTCAGTGATTGTACATAGGTGAGGTGGAAAACCAAGATTTTGTCCACCAATTTTAGGATGCGTTTAAGGCAAGCAGTGCTCCGGTACCATTCAAGTGATATTTTATTTCAATCCATAAAGTGAATGTAACTAGCGTGGCCGTAAGTAAAGACCAACAGTATTCCGAAGTATCAAAAATGGCAAAATTTGTGCACCAATAAAATATTCAGTGTCTTACTCCATTGTCAAAGACGTTGTGTGACCACAAATTAGACCTAAGATAACTAAATGTGGTAGAATCTGGTATAAAATAGCACATAGTTGACATACCACTACTTGAACGCAGAGCAGTGTGAGAGTCATCATTTTTGGTTTTACTCAAAAGCATATCTTTAATAACAAAAATTTCAGGTTCAATGTTAAACAGTATCAATTCGAAGATGGTAAACGCTTGGTTTTTCCCGTTATTGGTTAGAAGGAGACCGGCAGCAAGTGGGGAACTTCAGCTGTTAACCAATAACAGTAGCACGTTTGACTGCCCTCACCCTGAAATTGCTCTTTTTGTAATGGTTAACTGCTCTGTTGTAATTCACAGCAGGGGGGTCATTTTCCCATCAAAGGAGGTAAGCTAAAAGGAAAGCAAATTCCTTCCATCCCGCGTGTTTAAACCCATTTGAAAAGACAATCCTTACTGTACACTACACAAATTCTGGTAGGAAGTTCTAATACATTTTTTAAACTTGAGACTATCGGCGGGGTAAAGAGGTTGTTAAAGGAATTATAATTGTATTGAAGGCCCTTCTGTTTTACTTTCTCTCAGGTTTTACGGCTTCTTGTCCCCAGGGTGTGCCGGAGTGCGCTGAGGGCGCTGCTCCGCCTCGGCGTTTCCCCGCTACCGCCGCTTCCCCGCCCAGGGCAGCTCCGTCCCTCGTGGGAACAACAGGCGGCGGTCGGCCAGGAGGAGGCAGAGCGGGGATTTCCCTCTCTCCCTCGTTCGGATCCCGTTCCCGTTCCCTCTGCCCACCTCTGGGCACGCCGCCCTCGCCCCCCTTCCCGCGGTGGCTCTGTGCCGGGCAGAGCACAGAGCGGGGAGCCGGGCACACGCGGGGTGAAGTTTCCCTAGGAAAGCAGGGGGTAGGGCTTCCCCTCATGGCAGAGCCGGAGGGTGAAGGCTCCCGAAGCCGCGGGTCTCCGGCAGTCCGTGTCCCTGGTGTGCCAGCTCGAGTGTTCCGCCGCATTGTCCCGGCCGCGCTGGCGCTCCCCGCAGCGAGCTCCCCCGGCGCCCGGGGGGAGCGGCGCGCTGGTTGCCTGGGAGGAGCGGCTGTGTACGGGCTGCACAGAGCCGGGATCGCTCCCCGGGAGGTGTGCCCGGCATGTGCCCGGCGTGGGCGGTGTCAGGGCCAGAGGGGTTCCCGGGCAGGAGCCTCCCCCGAGCAAACAGGTGCAGGCGGCGCGGCTGGGGCTGCGCAGGACGCGCGGGGACACCGGCATGACTAGTCCTGGCACTAAGGCGTCGTGGCTCTCGCAGCCGAACGTGAAGAGCGTGCTGGTGTATCGCAACGGGGACCCTTTCTTCCCGGGGCGCCGCATTGTCATCCACGAGAAGAAAGTGTCCAACTTTGATGTGTTCCTGAAAGAGGTGACGGGCGGGGTGCAGGCGCCCTTTGGAGCTGTGCGAAACATCTACACTCCCCGGGGTGGGCATCGTGTCCGGCAGCTGGAGGAGCTCCAGAGTGGGGAGCAGTACGTGGCTGGTGGCAGGGAGGCCTTCAAGAAACTCAAGTGAGTGGCTGAAATGTAAGATTTATACAGAAATGAATATCAGCATTTGTGCTTTGGCACTGTGGCAGTGCTTCAGACGACCCCTCACCCTGTCCCTTATATTAGTCATTGCGTAAAGAGAATTTAGAAGCTGTGATCTAGGCCGAAAGGAAAAGAGCTTTAGAGGTGAACCCCAGAAGGGCTCAGTAGAAGAGTGGAAATAGGACAGTAGAAAAGGAGAAACAGCCCTTTAACCCAAAGGACATGCAGAATAGCATGTTGTTGTGATGCCTGTGCTTAGCTGAAGGGCCAGTATTTGTGCTCAGGGGGAACAGGGTGAAAGCAGTAAAAGGTGGAGTGTTGACAGTCCTGCTACAAAGCTGATGAGCCTGGGAATTCAATTCCCAATGCTTCCTTTCTTATTTATTTTTAAAAAATTGAAAGTATTCTACACAGCTATCTGCATCTCCATCACTTCTGTTCATTTTGGGTATGTATATAGCCTTTTAATGTCCCTCCTGTTATTTAAAAGATGACCTTTTAAATTATTTCTCCTACCTGGACACCAAGAATTAAGCTGCCAGTTTGTCTGTTTTCTAGTGAGTCACTGGGAGAATAATGTGAAGGAGGTGTGGGCTTTTAGGTGTGTTTCCAGAGTGGCTCTGCATGTGATCAGTAGATATTCTTAATTCTGTCGGTGAATTTCATGCTCTCAGTTGACTATTGAATCTTTTGCTCTTTGTGGGCATTTTTCCTATAGCTGAATTTATAGAAATCTCAAAATTAACAATCCCTTCCTGGAGATGTTTGACAGTTTATATCATCAACTTACATCATCAAGACCTTTACAGTGTCTTTCTCATCTTGCTTCTGTAGAGTTGAGGACACTTTATTTTTCAGGAGAGCTCATTAGTGGCTCATTATGTTTCAGGACAAAACTCTGTGTAATGAACAGGTTCTCTATCATCACCCTTACCATTTCTGTCACTAGCTGCTTCTAAAGATTTATTAAAACTTCTTGCACTTCAGTAGGAAAAACAGAGAGAAAGATGTATATTTAGCAGGCTAAATATAAGCCCTTTTCCAACAATACTTACTCTTTTCCTTGTCAAATGCAGTGCTCAGCTCTAAGAGAGAGGTACCATTTCCTTTTGAAATTAAATCCTGTGATTCCATGGATAGCTTAAAATTGTTAGTTATCACCACATCGTATTACACATCTCTAAATGTGTTTTGATAGGCTACAACTAAGTAAATGTTTGGCATTAGCATGCACTGTTTAGAGAATTGGGCTCTCTGGATTTATATTGCATAAGGAAAATCATTTCTTTTTGTCAGTTCACATTTTAAGGTCAGAGTTTTTTGGTGAGACTTTTTCAGACTTTTATGGTTGAAAAATGCAACAGGGTACCTCGTTATTTAAAGCCAATAAAGATAATAATTTAAGAAAAGCTAACCTAAGGGACTGGGTGAAAAGAGGCTGTTTTATATATCCCTTAATAATATGTCCTAGTCCTGTGCTGTAGACTGGATAAATTGGATGACTTGAGGTCCCTTTCATTTCAATTCAGAATTGGAGTTGTTCACTTAACTAGTATTTGTTTACATAGTGCTGGAAATGTTGGCAGTGCTTTTATAAGCATTAAAGACTAGTTGAAGGGCTAAATTTGAAATTGTTCTTAATTGGGTTGTAGACAGAATGGTAATTAGGGAGATATTTTAGGCAGAAAAGTCAGAGAGGAAGGGTTAATTGGAAGGAACAGATTTTTGGAAAGAAGTGAAGGAATGAAAGAGAAGTGTGTATTTTTGTGTTATGTGTCACAGGTAAACAGTTACAGTGTGACAGACCAAAGCATCTGCCTTAAAGGATCTGAATCTGGTCTGATGGCAGCAAGAAGTTTGATTATTTATTTATTTATTTAGTTACTATTTTTTATTTATTTTTTTCTCCCATTAATTCTTATTGGACATATTAATTGCTATGATAACTATGTGGGGCTGAACTTTGAAATGGAGGCTTGTGGCACTGATGTGAGAGCTGTGGGAGTTTAATGGAGGAAGTATCCAAGGAGTAGCAGAATTTGAAAGTGTCATTGTTCAGCTTCAAGCAGTGCATTTGTCTCTTCTCAGATACCTTTCATTGAGAAGTGAATCTTTTTCTTTCCTATTCACAGTGAATTCAAGACTAAGCTGTGCTCACCTTTAGCACATGAGACAAACCCTGACTCTTAACATTTTGAGATTGATAGTTCTGAGGGTGGATATTCTAGATAAACTGCTGAATAATATTTTAAATAAAATAAAACAATCAGCATTTAGAAATTCTGATTTTAGGAAAAAAAATGTAGACATTTTCTTTAATGGAGGAATTTTTAGTCAATGTTGGTAACTTTTGTAACATGTAACAAGTTTTCCAGCTTGTTTTGTCATTTAGAGGTGTGCTAAGTTAACACACCCTTTTTTTTTTGCATATATGTAATAAAGTGTGCTGGTGTATTGTAGTTGTTACAGTGGTGGGTGAGAATGCATGTGTAGGCTGCTCCCCTGTGGAGTTCTTCTCCAGCTCTCAGCTGCCTGAAAGAAGACTCTCTATGCTGGAACTGGTTTCCATTTTATAGGTTTTTTTCAGCTAGCTACTCCTCCATCCTCCTTCCTTTTCCCATTTATATCTGTGCTCATTTATCAATGGTAGATGGTCCTCTTTCCAGCTGTGTCTTTGTAAGCAATGCTGTAGTTTCATCGCTGGCTTGGCTAGCCATAGGTTTGGAAGCATTTCTGCTTTCTTAGTAAGTGAGCATAGGGCTGTAAAATTTTTGGTCTGACATTTTTTTGGGTGCCATCATCCAAAAAAATTAGCCTATTGCTCCTATTTAGAATTTTTCAGATTTGCAGGTCCTTGAAATTTGCTGATTGAATGCCCAGACTACTGCAGAGTGAATTTAAGCCTTTGACTATGTATTTGCTTTTCTTTTTCAGTTTTCTTAGTTCTTGGTGAAATAATTCACATGTGTTTGGGAAACAAGAACCACAGTCTGCAGGTGTTGTTACAGGCTGTTGGAACCATTTTGCCTCAGGCACTTATATATTTTCAATCTTGCAGGCCGTAAGACTTCTTGGTTTTGGTCTAAAGAGAACTCATTCCTTTTTAAACTGAGAGCTTGGAACAGTTGTTATTATTTTTTTTAAAACATGAGGCTTTAAAAAATATTATCCTATGTTGCTACACTTACCTTTTTCAAAGCATTGGCATGCACTTTCAAGAGTGGCCTGGCAACTTTGCTGTGTCCTACTGTCCTCTCACAACAAAGCCTTGAAATCCCTGTGGCCATTCTCTGGTACCTTGATAAATGATTGCCATTCCTTCAAAAAAGGAATGATGCTTTTCTTTCTTTTTTCCCCCCTCTCTTTACTGCTTTTGCACCTTCATTCAAGTCCCACTAATTCTTAACTTTGGCCAAGTAGGAAAGTTTCTTCTGGCAAATGAATCTGATCCCAGCTGAAGGGCTGCAGATGTATTGTGAGATCTGAGGTCTTTTGGTGAGCCTGTACCAATGCTTGGCTTTAGGTATACCTGATTTCTCAGATAAGGTCTTCTAGTCTGAAATGCCTGCTAAAGCACCTTCCCACTGGAAGTGAAATCAGGGAACATTGCAAGGATAATATAATATTGTCCAAATAGATGTATTTTGTTTGCTTGTCCAGTTGAGGCTTGTATTTTATCCATAAAATAATTATGAAGCTACTGTTGGTTCATCAGCCATGAGAAATGAGTGTTCAGAAGTGCCCACATTCTATTAAAACCCAAGTGATGTAGATCCTTTTAAACTTTAGCTGATAAACCTGAGTCCCTCAGGTGTGCAGGAAAATTTAAATCTATCAAACTTACTGTGAGAAACTCAGAGGCAAGAGGATGCCTTTGAAAACTCCGGTAAGGTGATGCTGTGCTGAGAGTTATTGATTCAGCTGTATATGAGCTTCTTTTTGACAAGGGGGTTATTGACAGTCTGTTCTAATCACCAGTGACTTGAAGATAGGTGGTTGGTTCTCCCCTATCTTTTATATTAGCCCAGAGGGCTAGCCTGAAGATTTATATTAAGAGTTAATTAATATTAATTATTACTTACTTTTTCTGTTATTTTGAATCATAACAAATTTTAAAACCTTCATGTATGAAAAAATGTGTAGAATATTTGTATTGTGTAAGTTAGATGCTTCTGTAAATAATCAAACCTGTTTTCTTTCTACAGCTATTTAGACATTGGAGAAACAAAGAAAAAACCTGCTGAAGTCAATAATGAGGTAGGATGGTGAAATATTGAAGTAAGCCTGTGGTTTATGTTAGTGACATGCCTGCATTTATGCCTGACTTTTTTAATACATTTTTTTAAAATTAAATTTTATAATAATACAGTAAGCTACAATTCTGCAGATATTTCTTCACTGATTATTACTCTGGTTGGTCTGAGCATGATACATTGACTGTCTTCTCAGCTTTCTAAATTGCCATATCCAGTTAAAAACTCGGTAAGAAAAAATATCCCCTGTTGTCTTCATCGAATTTGGTTGTAAACCTAAGAGAGATTTGTACTTGCAGAAAAAAATGGTAGGAATGAGAATTTTGGGAGTTTCGGACCAACAAATTTTCTTCAAAACCTGGTGTTTCCTCTGAAGAAGGGACATTTTTCTTTGAAAAATGCCACTGTAAACTTCTAACTAGTTCTAGTCCATAATTTTCCAAGCTCAGTCATTTCTTTTCAACAGTGCTTACACTGTAGTTCGAGGAGAAAACCGCGAGCTTCAAAAAACATCATATGTGGATTTGTGTGAGATGCGTGGCTCTGCATTATTTTTACTCTTTTACTGTGTATGGAGGTAACAGTGACTCCCAACAAACATTTGAATTACAGCTTCTGGCTCGCAAGAAGCATCAGCTCACTTGTTTTTCAATTTCTTTTGCCTTGTGCCCTCAGCCCACATTTTCAGCAATTCAGTGGTTTGTATAAACAGGTGTGTTCAGACAGGAGGACACCTTGTACCAGAAGATCCTCAAAATTGTCCTAATGACCTTTACCATGATACTCAGATACTTCTTATTCAGAGGCTGTGAAATACAACAGTTTTATAATTGAGCAAAACTTGTATTTTTTTGAATGGGCTCATGAACAGAAAGATCAAATTCAAGTTGAAGATTTGATATGCTGCTACAACTACCCTGTAAATTTACTCTTAGTTGGATAGTCAGTACAACTACAGCCTTACTATTTAAAGGCTGATTTTAAGGCTGATTATTTTGCTGCAATCCTTAGAATATTTTTGATGTAACAGAAAGTCTGTGCAGTTGGAGAAGTAGTTGTAGAAGCTGAGTTTTTTTACTTACAGTTGCATGTTTGAAAAAAGATGCATTTATTATTTTGTCTGGAATCAGTGCTCATTGTATATTATCTTAAGACTTCCAGCCATGTCTCAGGGCTTTGAAGTAACCCAGTATAAACCCTCCATTACCTCAGCCTTCTTCTTCATATTTGACTTACATTTGCAATCTCCACTCTCCCTGTGCTGAATTTAAATCCCTGTGGTGGATTTAACATGATTGATTTATCTAGGGAGAGGAGTCATAAAAATGAGATGAAGCATACTGATAGTTTACAGATTTTTATGTGGGTTTATGAATAACACAATTGTCTTCATGAACTAATAATTTCATCCTAGGAATGAACCTTCAAGAGTCTAGTAACAGAAGTTTTAATGCCTAAATTAGTTTTTGTTAAAATGGTATGAGGCAGAAAGTCCTGGTTTTACTTTTTTTTCAGATGTTCACTTAGAAATCAAAACCCTAGATTTGTTGTAGGACCAAGAAAGGCAGCATTATTCCTATTGTGCTTAAGTGCAAGGGTATCAATTCCATCAAGCACATGTAATTTGGCATTTTCTCCACTAAAACAATTACAAACATCTATTTCTGATTCTGGTTAGTGTTCAGGGAGTTAAAATGAAGAAAACTTTATGCAGCAGCTGTACACTGTGCATTTGTATGCAGCTGTATGTTTTCTTTTGTGTTAGTTAAAACTGCCAAATGCTTGACATCTGCTTTCGGGACCACTTTAATGTTGTTCTTCCAAGGCAACATCTCAATTACTTTAAATTTGCAAATAACTAGAAAATGTGTGTCAAAAGAGAATTAAGCAAAGAAAAAATTGATGTTCAAGATACGGTGTAAATCCTCTGGCAGAGCCATCATGATGTAATAATATGTCTCAAAATTTTAACAGTTGTGTTAGTGGTAGACAAAATAGTAAAAATATTTCATCCTTACCCAAGGTAAAGCTTTGTTACAAACTCTTTCTCAGGTATGTTTTCATCCATCACTTCTTTTGGCAACTGAGCTTCTTGTTTTGCAAGAGAGATCCCTTTTGTACCAAAGCTGATGTGCAAGTCCAAATACACTTTAAATTATGTGCTTGAGGAACCTGACAATTAATCTCTTGAGAAAATACGGACCAACAGAGTTACCAGTTGTTTATTATAAGCTTAATTGTTTTTAAAAGGCACTGAATGTTATTTTCCAATTATAATGTGGAAAGTGTGGACACTTATATTTCTCTAGGCACTGTCTGATCTAGATGGTCTTTCCCTCTGCCCTCAAAAAAGATGAATTTTACTTGCCTTTGGGGCTGAGCAAGCTGAAGAAGAATCAACTGAGCTTTTGTATTTGCAAATCCTGTAGCCAGCTATTTATTTTAAACTCTCTTTGCTTCAAAAAAATATATCCAGCTGGAACCTCCTTTCTTCTTCGGCTTCTTATGACCAACTACTCTATGAGCACACTGTCATACATGAACTTTGCCATGTGATATTGTAACAGCAAAGAATTACAGGTACCCAAGAAAAGCAGAAGTATTTTGATATTGAAGAACCAGTCTCTTGCAACTGAGATAAAAAAGGAAGGTTATGCTGGCTGTATGAAACAGCATCTGTTATCAGAAGGCCATAGTAGCCCTGCAGTAAGCTACCCTACTCTTGATGCATTTCCCCTTGGTTGATCTTCTTAGGTAGTAAGAACATTGAGTTTTTTTGTCTGCACTTCACTTTTTCTCCTGGACTTCTAGGAAAAGGTGATTGTCTGGGCAGCTCTGACACAACTATTTCACATTCTCCCAGTGATAAATCACTTTTTCACTGTTTTACATAAACTTATGTTATTGTTCTGTAACTTCTTTTTGATTGCAACTTCTTGTTTTATCATTTTGTTTAGGTGATGTCATGTTTGTAGGAGTATTTGTTGAATAGAATAATCAATATTTTTACAAATGATTCTTCAGAGGATTGGTAAAGATTCCTCAAAGCTTTCCTACATGTATGACCTGCATATTTTGTATCTGTATACATCTCCAGAACATCTCTCCCTGGTGAAAACACTTACTAATCACAAGGATTTCAGTGAATGTCTGAACATTTTTAAAATTTAAAACTTCTTTTTCTGATCCAGTGCCAATCAGTTCTCACATTGGTCACATTCTGGGTGACACTGATGTGGGCCAGGACATGGAGTGAAGCGCTTTTGATTGCTAGGGAGCTTCACAGAACGTGCTTGTGCCGGTGGTGAAGTGTGACTGCAGGGTGAAAATGTGACTGTCAGAATGTCTTCTGCTGGTGGTCTCTGGGTGCAGCCCATCACTCAGCAGCTGCTGGGAGGCCTTGTGGACCAGACATAGCTGACTGGCAAATCTCAGTGTAGGTCAGCTGGCAACCGTGTTCTTGGTGAGGTCCTGGGACAGGAAAGGTTCCCTGTTGTCCAGTGCTGACAGAAGAGGTGAGCACCATGAGAGGGGAGTGTGAGGTAGAAAATACAATGTTTGAGACTTGGTAGATATGAACTTAGCACTAAAATTTCCCCCAAAAGCATCTAAGATGATGCTATAAAAATATTTTGAAGACTTGTAAATCCTGTGTTTCCTTCTGTTCCCTCATATTTCAAAATTAAATTATTGTAGTAGCATTCATGGCAATTGAATTTTTTTCATCCCTTGTTGCTTGACAAAGTCACCACTCATCTCCCAGCAGTAGTGTGATTTGATTTATTTGTAAAAATTACATTTTGGAAGTTTATGATGTTGTCCCGGTTTCACAAATTATTTTGGTATATTCATGCTGGATATACCTTGTATCTAACTTAACATGAGTAATTCTTTTTCAAGTACCTTCTCATGAAAAATCATAGTAGTTATAATTATTTTTTATTTTAAAACTACTGTTTGTTGTATTTGACAATGTACATGTTTAATCATAAGAAAAATCTTGTCATTTTTCAATTACTGGGCTCTTGATTCACTTTAGCATCTAACTGTCAGCTAGAAATGGTTCATGGATATTTTCTCTGTACAGAAGATAGTTTTGTAAAAGGGACTGAATAGATATTAGAAATGCTCCCAGGCTGTGCAAATTACAGCCTTTTGATGTCAAAACAATATAACTACGTAAGATATTCTTCCCAGCTTCTTTTCTAAGGTTTAAAAAAACTCAAACATTATTTGTGCTACCCAAAATTGCTAAACACAAAATGCCGTATGGCTGGTAACAAGTTGTGTATAAAACTCTATTTCATACTCTTTTGCCAGAATGCAAAACTAAACCCTCTTGCTACTCTATATCTGACCCATTTGATTTCTTCTATTGCTGGTGTCACAGGCTGGGCAAGAATTTTCTCCTTTTCTTATGGTAAATTAATTAGTAATTCTGCTGTAAGTGTATTTTAAGGAATAAGACTATTAAAATGCAATGTTTGAAAAAAATTTATATATGTCTCTAATCTCCTGAGCAACATCTTTAATAGTTAAACGTGGTATGCCATTGTTTGGTATTTAGTATCCCGGTAACATAATTAGCACAACAAGACATACAAAACAAATCCTCTTCCTGAGTGTTCACAGCCTAAGACCAGGAGGAATCAGAGAACTTCCCAGACATCCAGTTAGAAGATAAGCTGTGCCCTTTTTTCCTTATTTGAGCTGTGGATGCATAAAATTTCTCTTTACATACTGCTGTTTTACCTAAACTGTGCAGTTGCAATTATTTTGATTAGCAGTTTGCTTACAGATCGATTTAGTGATTTTTCAAGCAGCAGAAAGAGTTTGGTTCATGCTACTGGAGAATTCCATGGTCTGTATCGAGTTTGATCTGAAACTTGATAGTTGTTCTCTTCCTTGATTAACACCTGCATTGTTCAGTATGGTAACTGGTCTTCCTAGCCTGTGAGGAGACCAGGAGAGAGTGAAGAGAAGCCAATACTGAAGCTTTTAATGAGGCATGTATTAGTCTCATCAATAATTTGTTGCTGTATATTAAATTGACTTACTTGAAACATTAAAAATTTTTGCCTTTGATTAAAAATTGTGAAAAAAAAAAATTTTATGGGGATTGTTTTTTGTTCTTCATCTTTTGGCTGTTCCTAGCCTCAGGTCTTTCTGATGAGCTGTTAAGACCAGAGACTTCCTTTTAGTTTAATTAGTCTAAGGAATTTGAGGAAAATACACAAAATGTGAGAGGCATGACCAGTCGGAATCAGAATTGTCACTATCATGTCACTGTCAGAAATTAATGTCAGGATCTATTTTGCTTGACTAAACTCTGTATTATTGATACCATTGTTGTGTGTGTTGTAAGCAGTGTGGGTACAGCATCATGCAACTCAGAGAAGGAATGGGATCTATTCTTGACATCAAGAGGGAACACAGATGTGATATATTTTGGAGCAATGCACAGGCTAAGTTTCTGGGTAGGTAAGGCCATGCCATTGTCTGACTTACCCCAGCTGAAGATTTGGCCACTAGTCCAATGTCCTAAAATTATGGGAGATCCAGACTGAAAAATTTTTCTTTCCAGGGTGTAATTAGCTAGGGTGAGATTTACTCACTAATGTACCAATATCCAAGTCCATTTCACTTACCATGAGTGAAAAGGAGGGTGATTTACCTTGCAGATGAGCAGGTTTCAACTCTGTGAATTTTGTAGGAGCTTTGCAGTCTAGAAGGCTCCCTTAGTCATTGCACAACTGTCTGCTGTGGAATAGCTCATTTCCAGCTCATCTGTGTTTTATGTGAGCTGAGAAGTTTGTGTGCAGCTGTGGTCTTGTGGCCTGTTGCTCAGTTAATAGAAGTTTGGGTGTTGCTTTATATCCACACCAGTATACATGCTCATAGTCTCTGGCTCAAGGATGTTTTGTGCTATCCAGAGTACCATCTAGCAGTGCAAAGTAGCCAGGGAAATGTGGATTATCCAGGTTAGTCACTGCAAAGGATAACTGAAATGGTTTTGTACTAGGCAAATGCCTCAGTGAATTTGACTCTGCAACTTTAGTCAATGTGTAAAAAATGTCCATTAAAAAAAAAAAAGTCATGTTTCTATGAAATAGATAACATGTTTCCTGTGCAGTAATAGCTTTAGAAAACTTATTGTTCTGGTTTGGTTTTGATCACTGAACCTTGAACATTCCTTTCTTTCACATCACAGGGTGGTGATGGTGTATATCAATGGAGTTTTGGTTCTTTTGACCGCAGTTCTGCCCCAGGGAAATGTAAATATTTGTTCTCAATTTTCCTGGGCACATTGATTAACAAACAGGCCATTGTAACAAACTGGCAAGGCCATGGCTCATTGCATGAGCTGATAAATTTGGAATGTGACATTGTGTTGAAATATTTACAGCTTCAAAAGGTTAGTTATAAAGTGACGTGAGTAATGAGTGAGATGTGCGTAGCACCCAGGACTACATTGGTAGCAATAAGAAAGACCAGCTCATATACCAATAAAAATCAAAGCATCACAGAGCATCTGGTTGAGACACATTTAATTTTTTGGCTCATGCTTTGTTGCTGTCCAGTGTTGCTTTGTAAATACATCTTATCCTATAAATCATGCAGCTGTTTAATTGCCCCCTTTGATGGGGGGACACTTCTGGTAAGGGAAGGAAATAAATCAGTTAATAAATCAGTTAGTGATACCATTTCTTAGCTATAACTAACTGGTAACTGGTGTATGTATTCATGGCAGCACTGTGAAAATTCTGACAGACTTCTTTATTTAGCATTATGTCTAATTATTTAATGAACACTGAAAGGAAAAGCTAAGAATGGCACATTTCTATTTGAAGCTATTCTCAAGTGCATAAAAATCACCTTTTTAGAAACTGAATATGTAGATTGGCATGTTCAGAGGCCAGTTAAAAGACTAATTCATTAACTATACTTTTCTTGTATACAAGGATTGACTCTGTGAAGTGTCCTGTGCCTCTTGCAAGTCCTAAGAAGCCAAGAGGAGGCTAGGTAGTTTTTAGAGTCTGTCCCACTTTCCAGTCTATATTTTTATAGAAGTACATAGTGCAGCATTCATAGAAGCAAAAAACTCTATTCATGGGGATCAGCAAATAGGTTCATACCAACCAAAACAAATAAACTTAATTTTGATACATCTCCATGTTAGATATTATGTTTATTACTTTTTATTGGTTAGCATGTGTCTGAAGAAAGAAGTGAAAACCATTATTTTTTATCTGTGTCCTTCATGAGTCCTTCCATGAATAGCCATTCTCAATGATGATTTCCATTTAATGCCATATGTGTGACATTCTCCTCCCAATGTCACACTTCTTGGAGTTGGAAAGATTGCATAAGCAGGCCCATCCATGGTCTTCTAAAAAGGAGTGGCGTGTTTGACTCATTCTCTTTTGTCAATGTGTCTAAAAATGCCTCTCAAAAAAGAAAAAGTCATGTTTCTATGAAACAGATGTTTCCTGTGCTGTAATAGCTTTAGAAAACTTACTGTTTTAATTTGTTTTCATATAGTCAGCTGACCATAAATGTAACTTTTTTTTTAAAATTAAAATTGTATTAAAGTGTATTTATGTTTATGCATACACACACATTATATTTAAGTATTCATGTGGATACACACAGACTAATTTAAAATGGTTTTCTTACAAAAATATAACAGTGTGACTGAGGTAAGGGTTTGGCTGCTGATCATTTAGCTTTGTTTGTGGCTTTTTTCCCAACAATCAACACTGGAAGACATAAGTACCTAAAGTAGGTTGAGCAGTGTGTTGTATATGTTTCTTAAATGTTATGTTTGTGTTTGTTAAATTTTGTAAATATTTAGAATATAACTATGTTTAGCATATATTGTAAGTGAAAAATATATAGGCTATTGTTTAAAATGAACAGCTGTGAGGGCATGGATTTTATTATGTTGCTTCAGTTGGATGCCAACGTGCTGTGTGTTTGTACTTACAAAGAAGACACTCAGAGCTAATCACAAGTTCAACCACAGTGTATTATGACTGAAGATGAAAGCTGGACTCCAAGAGACTGTAAAATGTGTTCTGAGATTGAAGTGTTTACAGAGTCCTCAACCACTGCAGGGTGATTCTCATTCCCAGAACCTAACCTGTGCTGAGTTTAGCTGTTTTGTTTTCCCCAGACTTTGCAAAGCCATTTCACAGATGGTAACTCCTCTCTGAAGTAAGTAAAATCTATATTGCTGTAAGAGGCTCTGTGTGAAATAAATTTATTTTTTATTTTTAAAGAATAGAAAAATAAATATTGTGGTGTTTTTGAGTGTCTGTGATCCCATGGTGTATTTACAGCTGTGTGTAGCTCCTGTTGCTTTGTAAATTCTCATTGGATTTATTGCTTCCAGCTTACATAAAGTTTTCTGAGTTACTCCTTCATCCCCTGAACACTTTGTGTTGCTGCTGTGTGTTGTCATGTAATACCTCAGATAAGTATCTCATCACAAATTACGAATTGTTGGCAGCATTTGTCAGTAGGACGTGGAAGCTGCCCTTAAATGGGTCTTTTCAAACAAACTGAAAATGTACAAAATTTAAAGATAAAATCATAATGGGGTCAGACCACTGGTTAATGTAAATCTGCTTGCAGTTGCTGACGTAAATTGGAAAATGCTGATTTACATCATCAGAGAATGTGGCTGGTGAAATGAAAAGAAAATAAAGGGGTTAGGGGGCTAGTGATACTGGTCTCTTAATGTAAGCACAAACTTTCACCCAAGACCACTTTGTTGTTAATATGTAACTCTGCAGTGCCAGAGGGGTCAGGCTATTCCAGACACTGCAACATTGTGGTGCCTCCTACAAACATAATAGGAGCAGAACTATGTATTCTTTAATTAAACCCAGGACCAGGTCTTCCGCTGGGATGGTTTAGTGGAACTCCAAATACTTCAGAGGAACTAAACTGATTTACTGTGGCTGAGCACTTGATCTTTTATTAATGTATACTTCTGTATTTTGAAGTTAGGTACCTTGCTTTTCACAACCACAAATAGCTTAACATTGATCAGACAGAAGTTATTCTAAACTCTATGAACAGAACAGTCAGATTAATGAGAAGAGGGGTGTATAGTATGGAAGTGGTGGGCTTTTTTAATCACAGTGTAGTGTGATCTTCATAAAACATGCTGTCAGAGCATGCTCTGATTTTTGTAGTTTCACTTTATCAAATGTATTTTTGCACTAACATATTCTCTTCATTTCCTTTTAATAAAGAAGGTACATTGATTTAAATAGGCTTGGATAAACAATGCAAGTTGATATTTTGTTCCAGTTTAGGCCATGTTTAGGTAGAACATACAAATACTTAGTCTTGGCCCAAGCTGGTCCAATGTTATAAACCCCTGCAGTCTGCTTGTTTAATAACAAACCTAAACTTGTAAGGCTGCAGAAGGCTGTCAGAAATACTGATCCTCAGAAGAGAAGTCCAAAAGACAAAATTCCAAGCTGATGCCTCAGTTTCTATTATTGGCAGAAATACAATCCTCCAAATAATAAATGAGCTCTTAACATCTGTCAGGTTATTGTTTTCTCCAGGGTTTGGTGACTGGGCTACATGAAATCGCTTGATGGACTTCTGAGGAGCCTATAGCAAAATTATTGGTTTTATCAGCCTGCAGGAACAATTAAGTAATAGGGTCCACCTGGTACTATCCTTAAGGGCCCCTTTATGCTTAGTGAATACTTTCTAGCTTTCTAGAACTCTAGCTGTTCCAGTAAGGTGTGGAGCACTGGAACCTGAGTGTTTGCAGACTGAATCAGAGAACTTAGCCTGATGGAATGTTTGGAGAGACTGGGAGAGCTCGAGCAGCATAAGTGAGCATCAGGAATGGATGTGGAATCAACTTTTTTTACTATTTATGTATTGGATATTTTACAGGGGATTGCCCTGGCAACCTACCAGCTACAAAGAAAGGTGTAAGGGCATCCAAAATTCTGTAACTCCCATTTTGTGTGCAACCTGTGTTTGGAGCCTAAACATTAGGGCCTGATGCTATGGAAGTAAATCAGTATTGTCTTGTCCTCCAGTAGCATAACCTTTAGAAAGTTAACCTTTTTTCCCCCTGTATGCTGAAGCTCTTTCTTAGATTGCTTACACTGAGAAAAGAACCCTTTTAATGGCTGACACCAGCAGTATAAATGTTTTCAGATGTTGAAGCTTAAGCTGTGTTTTCTTTCTTTTCCAGTAAATTTTCATTTCAAATTTTGGTGACATAAATAACCAGGTATGCTCTGAAGAGTATGCTTCAAATGTTTCTGCAAGAATGGCTGAGTTCCTAAGTTATTTGGCAGTTCCCAAAAAATGTCTGCCTCTCCTAATGAGCTGTATGATAACAACTTCTTACTCTCTTTCCAAGCCTTTAGTAGTATGTGTGAATCTCTCAGATCATGCTGGAATTGACAGCAAGACTGTGAACTGCAGTTACCTTAGGCATTAGTGCACAGCTAATGTACAGTCTAGTACAAAATTTCTCTTTGTATGAAGCCAAAACAAGCATGCATGTACAAAACAGATCTTAAGGAGTAAATGCAAATGGCTTGTGAGATGCTTGCGTTAAGGGAAGGTCCCCAGCCGTGCCAGGAGTCTGCTTCCTAGTTTGGTCTGCAAGCAATGCTGGCACAATGCAGTAGTCATATCTTCCTTGTTGTCTCCTCTTTTAGGTGTCTCTGGCTAAAATATCCCTTTGAACTGTGCTTCAAATCACCATGCCCTTCTAGGGTTGATTGCGTCTGTTTAGTCTTTTTAGTCCACGTAGCTGTGCAAAGGCTGATTCTGCCTTTCTCCCTCCATGACCACTGTGGGATTTTTTGTCCTCTGAATCTCTCAAAAAAAAAAATTTGAGAGAGCTATACAGCTCACAAGGGCCTTTGAAAAATGCAAGAAGTTGAAGTGAGTTGAATTCAGAATAAATATGCTTCTTTTTCAGCAGACATTGAAAGCAGATTTTGTTCAACATATTTAATTCTTGTATTTTACTTGAAATGATTGTACACTGAGTGCCAGTATTGCTTTTGTTTTTTTGGTTCCTTTTCTCCTAAGTTTGCTATCTCACCTCTAGAATTTATGAGCTTGGTGCAGAATTTGCTGTGTGACATTCTTTGACTCATGTGGGAAGTCAGATTTGATTATTTTAATAATAATTTTTAGCCGATTTGGAATATCTACTAGGTTGAGCACCTTTCTTTTCAGTGTACACAAGAGAAAGATCTGGAAAGAATTCCAGTCATTACTAAATGAGTTTGTGTGAAAATCCAAGCAAAGACTAAAAGCACAGGAGTCCAGATAATTTCCCACAAATTAAATAAGAAGTACTGGTTAAGTTAGCACCAGGTGTGATAAAACTGCAACATACCATGTCATTAAACTGCTTTACACAGCGACTGGAAAATTGCCAATTTAAATAAACTTTGTACATCTATTTGAAAGCATGTCTCTCTGCATGCTGGCTATTTAATCCTTCAAGCTTTTATGGTTTTTGTTTGGTTTTTTTTAGAAATGTAGACAACTTGTTAATGCATGTACTATAACTTTTGAATGTTTGGCTTTAACACCTTATTTTTATTTGCTGATGATCAAGGATTAAAAAGAAATCTTCCTAATGATTTTGGAGTTTGGGTTTATCTTTTTCCTTTTTTTAACTTTCAGTTTAGAATAGCAACATTAATGTTGATCTCAATTCTGTGTCTGTTCAAAAGAGTACAGGGAATAATTTTGAGATTTAAGTAGCAAATGTATTATTCTGAAGGCAAAAAATCTGCACTTCACCTCACTTTTGAATCATTGCTCTAAAATGAGCGAAGTATTCAGAAACCTTTATAAATTACTGATAGATTTATATTAAAGGCCTGTACAAGACCAAAATTATAATAGCAAGACCAAAGTTATTATAACAGCAGAGAGATCTAGCAATGACATTTATTATTAAAAAGAGAGGATAGTTTAATTGCCTGCACCATGGTTATAAGCAATAAAGACTAAGCACAAACAGCATTTGGGAGTATCTCTCTGGGTCTGTAGGACAAGCAATGATGTCCATACAATTCTGTCCTCTCAGTGCAAACCATGTATTGTTCCCTGATGCACATGGTGGTATGCTGTGCTGTGGTTGTTATTCATCACACACATAAACCTGCAGCAAGTAATTATGTGTGCTATGTAGAAGGTAAAGCTGGAATGGAATAAAGTGCATGCTTTAAAGACATAATGGTGGGTTTCACAGTCAGTTTTTCTGTCTGTGAAGACTGTAATTTCTAATTCTTATTTTGTTCTTGCAGGTGAAGCCAGTCACTCACAGTAGAATCACCGCATCAGCACGGTTTCGAAAGCCTCTCCAGGAGCCCTACACTATTTTGTGAGTAGGATTTTCACTTAGCAGATTGCCATTTCAGGGGTAATGGTGGCAGTGTGTTCACTTCAGGTGAGCTTTGTTTAAAATGCTCCTCCAAGTTATTTTACTTTGCTTTATTTCAGCCTGATTGCTAATGGAGACCTTATTAGCCCTGCAGTGCGCCTCCTCATTCCCAGGAAAACACTGAATCACTGGGATCATATTCTTGAAATGGTTACTGGAAAAGTTACCCTCAGAAGTGGAGCTGTTCACAGGTATAAGGAAGCCGAATATTTGCAAGATGCATTTTATATGCCTAGATATGTTTCTAAAACTCCATAGTTAGATATATTGGATAATTCCTATTTCATGGGAAGTTTCACTGTAAGAAAATTAAAATATGTCAAAAAGCCACAAAATGGAAACACGTTGACTCCAAGTAACCTTCAGGTTTCATTTCAACTGCTATTGAAAAAAAGATTAACTGCAATTTGCTTAAGCTGTTAATTTTAAATTAATATTAATGAATTAACTATTTAGTTAGCAGGCCCGTAATAATACAATACTAATGCAATACACTTAGTACAAATAATTAAGTTACATGTCATGATAAAATAAATGAGCATGGTGAAGTTGGTGAAGATGTTTGGAATGTGAGATACATATGATTTGTGTTACCTTTTAATTTTGATAGTTCTTTAAGTTCATTGGGGCAAGCAATTTCAAGGAAAATATAATAGATTCTTTGGGGTTTGTATACCTGGGCCAAGACTAGGATGTGCTTCATATTCAGCTCTCAGCCTCTTAATAAAAGCTTATTAAAAGCCAAGGCAAAAGTTGGTGTTGGGGTTTGCCTGTTCCAGTATCTCACCTGGTCTGAGTTGTTGTGGTATTCAAGGAGTAGGAGGTGACCTATTGGATAGGTAGGTTTCAGTCCCTCAAGGTTTTTACAATGTAAAATAAGTTACCTAAAATGGCATTTGGTAGTTGTTGCAAGTTTTAGAGCGAAATCATAGATGTGATGTCCATGAGAAACACTGCCATGTAAGTGGGCTGTCAAGGTGTGCAAGCAAATTACTGACATTCCGGTGTTGCCCCATGCAGAGCACATTACAGAAATCTCTTCATCAGATGGGAAAGGACCTTTTGTGGAAAATCATTCTTCAGAGCCTATGCAATGTCTGAGGCTAAGTTTGCAAAATCTTTCTCAAAACAGTGAAGATAAGGCAGTCTTTTAGTTCTTCTGCTTGTTTTCCTGTTTGATATGGGTGAGAAAAGATTAAGGTAATGCTGTTGAATATTAGCTCTCAAATTTTTCCTCTCAGCCCTGCACTTTTTTGCTCCTATTAGCTGGCTACTTAGGACTTTCACTTGCAGTAAAGTAAACCTGTATGTGTTGAAGGTTTCTGGATCCGTTTCTCAGCTAGTGTAATTCAAAAGTGAACAAAGTGAGAAGAGACATTTACAACATACCAATTCTTTCTGCTCTCAGGTTGTTTAGCAATTTAAAAATCTTTCACATTTTATTCTCATTACTTGGTGTCACTCTGGTGAAACTGAATGTTGTACATGAAAGCATTCAATATATAACTAAGATTCCTTTTGAGACATTCCCTTCAGTGCTCATCTTTAATCCTTCAAAAATAAGATAATGTACATGACATTTTTAATTATTTAATGTTCTTCCCTTGCTGGTTTTCTATTAACTCCATTTTAATTTCTTTTTCATTTTAATTTTCTTTTCCTTAAAATTTTAGAAATACCTATTAGTAAAGTAATCGTAGTTCTCTAATAAGTTACACATTACTTACTGAGTTTTACTGAAACTATGTTAGCATTAGGGGAGATTTGGTAAAACCACTGACGCTGGGAAGACAAAATTTCTCATTAAAGAAGGATAAGTGGACTTACAAAAACCTGCATTATGTACATGGCAGCTTTTTCTTTTCCATGTTATTAAAAGACTTAAAAAGCTACCAAGTCATACAGCTTCACATGGGGCTTTTAAAAAAGAAGTGATTGATCACCCTGATCAGAATAGGGATGCAAGCAAGAAATATGAGAGGGGAGATGATAGGAAAGCAGCTTTTTTGCTTGCCAGGCTGTTGGTGGGGATGAGCTGCAGCAGGATGGGCAGGTACCTGGTGCATTAGCACGTGGAAATTTGGGATGTTGTCCCAGAAATTGTGTCTTTGCTGTCTCCCTTTGTCAGCCTGTATGCTTGCTTTCTTTTGGCTGTCACTTTTTAGCTTGGATACAGGAGGGAAAATGGAGATCCACTGACATCTCACAAGGCAAACCTAGGTCATCCTCATAAGGAGTAACTACGAGGATATTTTTGTTACATTATACAAGCCAGAGAGAACCCAGCTGGTCTGTGAATGGTGGTGGCAAAGTGGGTGGGTGGAAATTGTGGCTTCAAAATTCAGAAATTGTAAAAACGAAGCTTCAGAAATTAGTGTCACAAAATTTGTGTATGCTTGTTAAATCAATTTAGTTATTTGAATATCCATTTTTAAAAAAATGTGTTTTGATTTTACTTTCATCTTCAGAGACTGATTATGTTTGATTTCGCTCTTGTGATTATTATTTTCAGGATGAAAAATATAGTTAAAGATTGCCAGGTAATCTGTAACATTTTTTTGAGTTGTATTAAACAAACTTCTGTGCTTTAAATATAACATTAAAGCACAAGCAAAACAAAAGATCAGGAACAAAAAAACCCCAGTTATTTGGAATGTACCCCTCTATATCTGCAGCCCCATACAAATATATAAATAATTCTTAAGCTGTGGTACACTTCATTTGCTGTTTTTTCCCCTGAGTTCCCAAAGCAAAGTGCAATCTAGCAGAACACAGTGAGATTAATTCAGAAATAGGCTTCCTGCTGATTTTCCGATAGCTTGTTTTATTTTCATTATTTGTGTGTAACTGATGTTGACTCTGTGGTAGTGAAACATAAATTGCTCTTTGAATTGCTGGCATGCCTGTGGAATGTTTGCACTATGAAATAAATATGAGTAATACAAATGAGGCGCTCCAGTTAGCATACCTCTTCTCAAGGAAGCAGCAATGTGATCTAGATTTAAAATAGCTGCAATTTCACCTTTCAAAATTTTCAACCTTTGCACATAGAAACATGTTCCCATGTGGCAGGAGACACAGAAAATCAAGGTACTTTCACAAGGGTAATGCAAGAAAGATGTGGACATGCTGGAACAACGGGCTGCAGAGAGGAAGGCTTGAAGATACTTGTGGTGTGAGGAGAGCTGGGACTCTGCAGCCTGAGGAAGAGAAGGCTCAGGGGGATCTTTTAAATGTGTGTATATACCTGGTGGAAATGAGTGAAGAAGACAGAGCCAGGCTCTTTGCAGTGGTGCACAGTGAAAGGGGGAAATACAGGCAATTTCACTTGAACATAATAAAAAAGTAATGGTCATCATATAGTGGAACATGTTGCCCAGAGAGGCAGTGGAGTCTCCATCTTTGCAGATGTTTAAAACATACCTAGAGACAGTCTTGAACAACCTACTGTAGTTGCTCTCGCTCTGCAAGGCATGATTGGACCCAGTGGTCCCCAGAGATCTTGTTCAGCCTTAAGTATTCTGCGATCCCTTGTTCAGTAAAGTGATTTTCTTCTGTGTTTGTTCAAGGTTATGCCACCATATATATATAAATTTTAAAAACTCTTTCTCTATTAAACTGAAAATTTATGAACATTATAAGTCAAGTGTGTACTCAAGGTAGCCTCTTGACATTGTTCCCCAAATGTTCATTGAACTGATGCCTTGAGAAGTCAAGCATCAGTATGGTTGTGTGTATTTTTTTATGTATCCTTGTGTTGGGTTGAAATTTGTGACAATAAATTTGTACATTGTATAGCTCCTGTAGAAGGCCTTCTAGAAAAGCAGTTAAGATAGTCATTCAACATTCCTGCATTTAAGGCTTAAATGAAAGTTGTTATTGTTGACTTTTAAATTAAATATAAATATTGTTGAGTTTTGAACTCTGCTTTGTAGTAAGAGCCAATTTATTATTGAATGTTACTTCTTACTGTTTTGACCATCCTAGAATAAAATTACAAACTTGACAAGGAAGTAAATTCCCCCAACCAGTCCCTGATGCACCTCTTTCTTCTCAAAAAGAAGTTATTATGGTAAAAATACACCTGGTGTAATAGGCATAGTCATTATTGGTAGGTGCCCGAGATGCATGGCTTCTTGTTTTAATGTAGTACTGTATTTCCTGTTATTCCCACCAGGTTCCAACATTCTGATCTGCACAATATGACAGTATAAATGCAATATTATTGGCATGGTATGTGTTAGGTGGACAGGACTTTCAGTCATGAATGCCCTGTTCTTACCAGGATACTGCATAGTTCCCTGAGCAAAGATAGAAGGTGGAACTTGGTAGGAGAGGGGGTCAGGAACTCATGGAATAGATTCCTTCCAAGGTAACAGGGAAAAAGTATTGAAGACCTTAGAAGTATAAAGTCATCTATTTCTTTCTAGAAATTATGGGAGTATTTCATCCATTATAGCACTTCATACTTAGTTTTATATAAACTGTGACTTAAGTAGTTATTTTGCTGTTTTTCCTTGGTAGTTTGTTTTGTTTTTTTTTTTTTTCTTGGATTTTAGGTTGGTTAGTTGGTTTTGGTTTTTTTAAAAAATGTAGTTACTGATCATTGTATGGCGTCCACTGTACTTTATTTGGTTTCATATCTGGAAATTCAACATATATTTAGTGAGTTTAGAATAACATAGCTTTCAGTGCTCTTAATGCAGTAACAACGTTAAGGTTTATTAAAATAGGCCTTTTTGTATTTTTCAGACTGTACACTGTAGATGGAAAACTTGTTCAGAATGGGTCAGACTTGGAGAATGGGCAAATTTATGTTGCAGTGGGTAGAGAAAAGTTTAAGAAATTGCCTTATGGTGATCTGCTGTCCAAATCTACAACAAGAAGGCCACAGGGGTAAGTTCTACAGGTGTGTGATACTTCTCCTGTGTTTGTGTGTATCAATTTGCTTACAAACTGCCACTAGTAATGTACAAAATTATTAGTCCAAGAATGATGCATGGGTTAGTATGGATGCTAAACTTCTTTGGCAGCTTCTGAGAAAGTTGAGATAAAAATAAGAAAAGCAAAAATGGAAATTCAGAAGACCAGTTCATGTCGTAAGTATTCCCTTGATCATGTACCACAAAATTAGCATCAGAGAAGAATTAATCTAAGTCAAAGTAATCCTGTATTTTTTTTTTTTTCCCTTGTGATACAAATGTGTACAGCTAAATGAGATTATGTGCAGCTTACAGCACTTTAGGTCTACTCTTGCTTAGTAATGTTTTGTGAAACATGTACTCCTTTAAGTTTGTTTTATGTTTGGGTCTATTTTTTGTGGGCTAGAACAATCACATAATAGAGTCCTAAACTGGGTGTCTGGGAGGAGAAACTTTTGCTTTTTGAACCTCTGGAAAACATGGAAGTTTGGAACCATTTCATTTAAATAAATGGAAAGAAATGGAAATTGTAAGGAGCACTCACATAGTAATTCACTGGATACTGCTCTGCAATATTTTTGGAATATAAAGTATGCATTGTGGGGTCATGCATTTGTTTGAGTAAGTTAATGATTATGCACTTAAGCATAGTCTAGTACACAGAATGAGTGATACTTAGTGAAAACACACTGAAAAAAACAATTACCTCTGTTACTGTAGCCACCTTGGTGTTATCTGACTTGATTATAGATCTGTTGTGTCTGTGCCAGTGCCAGTGTACACAATTCTAAGATCTGGCTTATTTCTGCAGTTCCAAAACCTCTGTACTACCTCCGATTGTGGGATCTCGAAAATCTAAAGGCAGTGTAAGTATCAAATTTCTAATTCAGCTAAATTCTGGCAGATGGAAAGTCCCTGTCCTTTGGGCTCTCCAAAGAGAAGAAAATCCACAGCCACCTGGTGGAATGGTTATTAGAGCTTGATGAATCTGTAGCTATTTGCAGTGTCAATTAGACAGAAGAAATCTGAGAAAATGTTGTGAAAAGGGCTGCTTTGTTTTTTATAAAAGCTTCCATAGCAAAGATCAGCTGCTGTTCTTTCCTATAAACCTGATCACATATATTTGTGTATTTATTTATTTTTTCAAATTATATACCTAAAGAAAAAAGACAGAACTTTTTACCAAACATTTTGCAGAAAATTGTGTTTCTGAACGCTGAGTCTGAAAAAGGCCCTAAGCCAGTTTGCAATCTGATGTGTTTTATTCGAGGTAACCACTTTATACAGAGCTCGATCCTTCACTGGTTTGTATCCTGTATAGCTATTTTTATGTGTACAAAATGAGTCATGGAACCATTAAGGTTGGAAAAGACCGCCAAGGTCATTGAGTTTAATCTCTGACCTATCACCACCGTGTCAAATAAAGCATAGCACAAAGTGCTACATCCATTTGTTTCTTAAACACTTCCAGGAATGGTGACTCCACCACTTCCCTGGGCAGCCTATGTTCCAATGCTTAATCACTGTTTCAGTGAAGGAATTCTTCCTCATGTCCAACCTGAATTGCCCTGGCATAGCTTGAGGCCCTTTCCTCTTGTCCTGTTGCTTTTTGACTGGGAGAAGAACCTAACCCCACCTTGCTACAAGAGTCCTCTGTGGATTTAATTTCAGTGCCAAAACAGAATACAAGTATCTGTTTTCACCAGTTCTTCACACGTGCAGTTTACTGTACAAGACAGCAGGAAATCAGACTCACAGTTTGTCATTATAATTGTGGTAGTTGATCATGTCCATTTACCATGATCATGTCCATTTTGTGTTTGCAAAACAAAACAAACAAACAAACAAGTCTGTGGAGCCACTAAAAAGAAGCAATAAAATATACAGGTTTCTGTTCCATTCTATTCAATGTGTTACTGCCCCATGAACACTGTCATTCTCCTCCAGCTTCTCTTGACACTTAGAATAATGCCCAGGTCTCATTTACACAGACAGTGATTTATTAACAAGTCATATTATGTCATATTAACAAGTCATGTGTTATGTCTTGTGACTGTCCACACATATGAATGAGATAGCTGCATGTAATATGCATGCATGCATAGACTCATCTAGCCATTCTTTTCATTAAATGAAACATTATTTTCTTATAATAAGGATGTGATTTTTCTCCTGAAAGCTGTTGAAAATTTAATTGGTCAGATCATATAGTAAGTTGATAAGATAGTTGTACTTTTCTGGAAAATTTAAGATATTACTTAAATGTACTGATTGGAAATTATTACATTTCTTTAACACTTGATACCAGTTCTTAATGAAATTTTTTAAAATAAGCTTGTTAATTTGCATCATTGATAATTACATTCTCTTCTTTTTAGGGAAATGATGGGCAATCTAAATCTACCATTGGATCCAGTGACTGGGGAGAAAACAGTTCCTCACCTCAGCTTCCCAAAAGGAAAGACAAAAAAAGCCAGAATCGAGAGAATTCTGTGTCCAGACAACACTTTTCTAACCACTCTACAAAAGTAAAACAGACAGTAAAAGCTTCCACAGGAGTCCTTCAAGATAATGGTCAGTGAGATAAACACTATTATAGCATAGTGGCTTTTCATTAAACAAGTGAAGCAGTAGAATAACATGCTTGAATAGTTCTTGAATTGTCCATTTACTCTGGCTAACTGGAATTGCCAAAGTTCTTTCTGCTTAGGAAATGTATTTGTGGATATCCACTACATTCCTGGCTTCATCTACAGAACACAAGATGCAGTGTTCTGTATCTTTTAATATACCTTGGAAGTTAAGCTCATATGGTTCTATCTTTATACTTTTGGTAAAGGAAAATAAAAAATATATTTTTGCCATTTTCCCCCTCTTCTGCCCTGCAATAAGGTGAAGAAAAGGAGTTGGTGCTCTCAAAGGACCCCTTGCTGTCCCTAAGGATCCCTGATTACCTGCCTGGGTCTGTGTAACAAAACTACTAGACCCTGGGGGAAGAACACACACAAAAACTCCAGTTAGATGGTAGCTGTTGAGGCTAATCCTACAGCAGAGCTGCTGGAGGCCCTTTCAGAATTTGCCCTTCTCTGTGCTGTCACAGCAGTGGCAGCAGTTTGCAAATTTAGGCATAAACATCCTCTTTGCAAAACTGTTTTTCTTATCTTATAGAGTGATAATCCCTTTCCCCCCATTTTTTAAAAGAGATATAATACATATAAATGTATAGCCTTATTTGTTAGCTAGACATATATAGGGAAATAGTTATGTTTCTGTATGAAGTGCTGTTGCTGCTCCACCTGCTGACAGAATTGGTTGGATGCCACTAAGTTTATTGAAGAAATGACTGGTTGCTTCTCACTTCAGCTTTTCCATGCTTTGTGAGCCTTGTGTACCTAGGAGAAGATAAGATGTTCAAGGCAGCATATTGTCTATAGTTTGAGCTCAAGTGTATTTTTGGAGAAGCTCTTGGTTCCTTTCTGTGATCCTCTATTTTTCCTCCATATATGAAGACTGTTAGTAAAAGTAAGAATGGGCCATGGAATTGTGCTGCCAGGTGCAGCTCAATCTCTTCTCCCAGGTAAGAAGTAACAGGATGAAAGGAAATGGCCTCAATTTTCACCAGGGGAGGCATAGGTTGGATATTAGGAAAAAATTCTTCACAGAATGGGTTGTAAATAATTGAACCTGCTGTCCAGGGAGGTGGTGGAATTACAATCCCTGGAAATATTCAAAAAAGTATGGATATAGCACTCTTGGAAAGGTTTAACGGTGAACATGGTGGTGGTGCTGGGTTGACAGACTTGATGATCTTAAAGGTCTTTTCCAGCCTTAACTATTCTATGATTCTAACTCTTGGGAAATGAGTCTTTTCACTCCTGACTCACTCACTCAGTGGAGTTTGGGAGCTCCACTGTGGTCAGAACTTTGGTAGCTTGTAGTGAAGTAGTTAAAATAAAAGGTAATACAGTGACTCCAAATGATCACCTTCTGCAAAACTGCTATCTTTTGTGCATTCTGTTCTGGTCACACCTCAAGATGGAGTGACCTGAAGCACAGGCCAGGCAGGCTTTAGGAGCTCTGAGCTGTGCTGCTCTGTGAGTATCCTCCTGCCCAGCCATCCCTCATTGTCAAAGACTGCCCTTGACAGAAAGCCAGCATTGAGGAAGTCCACATTATACCGTGGTCCTTGTCATTTATCCATCTGATATAATACAGAGGGTAAACTTTTATCCCATCCAGATGTGTGAGGTGTAAAGTAGCTTTTCAACAATCAGCACATTCCACCATCCTGTTTGCTTGGGGGATAATAAAGTTAAAAATTTCATAATAATAGGAAAAATTCCTTTGATACCCTCCTTTCTGTCCCAATCATTCTAGTCAAGAGTGATCCATTGTCACTTTGTGTGTAATGTAGAAAAGGAAGACTGGAAAAGCAATTATAGAAGCCCTGAAACAGTAGCTTTGGCATTAGCATACCTGCTTTTAGTGACAGCTAACAGTCCGAATACCACTTCCATTCCTGTCAGTACATGATTAAAAACATTAGATGTTGAATAAGTTTTCTGATTCTCTTCAGAAAACTTACTTGGAGTTTTTGTGGGCCTGAATGACCAAGTATTCCCATCAGGCAATTGCCAAACTTCTCCTTTAAATATACTGTATCCTAAAGTACTTTTCTTCTTGCTTCATGATTGCAAGGGTATATGAGGTCCATTGTCTTTCCAGGTAAACATAAACAAATTTTGGCAGTATAACATAAATTACTTTGTCCATTAAATTCTGGTGCGTGGGCCCTATTTCTTTTAAAACTTATGTCTGATTTCTCAGCATCCATTGGGGTGTTTACTGAAATTTGAGCTTCTCTATCAATCATTTATTTCAAAGGTTGTTTTCTAGGTCCTGCTGGTAAGTAAATATGGAGCTTGTCCTTATGAGTCCTTTGATAGGTCATAATGCACCAGGTGATAAAGCCTAAAGTTCTCCCAGCACTTAGTGAGGTTTCTTCTTTCCTCTCTCTTCCTCTCCTCAAAGGGTTGCAGGTACGTTTTTTCTGTGAAAGCCTTTTGTTTTTCATGTTTCCCCTTGCACTGTTTTCACTAAGTGTTCTCTTCTTGTTGCCTGAGAGCTGCATGGGGAGTGCCTAAAGCTACTGCAGTCCTCCACAACTCATTTTGCTCCAGAAGTGTTTTGATCCTTCTTTTATCTGAAGCTGGGTATCTTTAAAAGTCTTCACCTGGCACTCAGGAAGTCTCTGCACTTCAGTTTTTGGGCCGCTCTCAAAGGCCCAAGTTTGTTCTCTGGGATGGTTTCCCAGCCCATTTCCCTGGCATGGTGTCATGAAAGAGTCTTGCCCAAGAAGACCGGTCATCTTGGGGATCTTGTAACCCTTCATTATGTATTACATCTCCTCTCATTTTCTCTTGTCACCCAGCTGAAAACGTTTTTAATGTTATCAGGGTTTCTTTCAATAGAAGTCTCAGCACATTAGGATCGGCTTCTGGGGATATTGGGATATGTCTGTTTGAGTGTCTGTACATTGCCTTGTAACAGTGGTGAATATTTTACGAGATGAACACATGGGTATGGAAGCTGGTCCTGCTCTTCCCATAACCTCTGCTCCTCCTGCACAATATACAACCCTGCTGATTATTAAATGGGGTTGATTGACAGGCTCAGGTCCTAGGTTTAATAAGACTCCTGGCCCCCGGTATCCATCAGCTTCACTTCCATCCAGCAATATTCTACGTGCTCCTGAGGGACTCACTCTCAACAGTTGCTCAGTCTCTGACTCCTCTGGTTTTCATCCATATTTTTCCTGTATGTTTGCCACTTGCAGAGGGTCCCAGGGAGTAGTTCTGACCATGTTTTATTTCCTGACCTCCTTGAGGTCTTTTGAACACTTCAGTCTTAATTATGGATATAATTTTTAATTCTAGAACTGCTTCCTTTCTATAAGAGGAGATAAAGATTCATTTATTTCATTGGAGTCCCATCCTCCCTCACCATCATTTTCATCAGGGTTTTCCCAAACACCATCATTTCAATCCTCTGGTGATACTATTAATTTCTGGATTTTTCTTACAGCTGGGGGATTGGTGAGTTTAATGGCAACTCTAATTTTTTTTCCCCAAGGTTTTTTGCTTTCCCTTGGATTCTTTTAACTGTTGTTTTACTTGGTCATTTTGATACCATAAAGACAATTTTTCTTTCCTTTATTTACTATCTCACATGCTTAGTTTATTTCATAATTTGCTCTCTTTATTGCCATGCAGCCTTTAAGCATAACCTGCACAAATTTATTGTGCTTAGTATTAAAATGATGGAAGTGTGTTGAGACCTCAACAGAGCAAAGATTATTGGGTTTTTTTTTACATTTTAAGCATTTTAAGCATTCATTACAAGTTAATGTGAATACTGGGCTACAAATGTGGAACAAGAATTTTTAATTTAGTTAAAAGGAAAGAAAGCCAAGAGGCAAACTGGACAAATCTTGTTAAAAACCAAAGAGCTGTTTAGTTTTTAACAAAAAAAAACACCCAAAAAACTTCATTGAAATTAATGTTTAAGGATGCTGGGCCTCTGGGTTTTAGAATACCAATACATGGGCATGGCTTCTTCTGGCAGTGAGACATGCTGTGTGCATACATGTACTTATCCTGTGTCTTTTTGCTTTCCTTACATGTCTGCTGAGGACCCATCATGCTTCCCTTTGTGTTTGGAAGGAATTTATGCTGCTGGGACAGTATGTTGGGATCCAAAGGCCAGGGAAAGAGTATGTTCCCTTTTTGGGGGGCACTGCTTCACCTGTTGTTTTCAGTACCTCTTCATACACTGAAGACCTGCATTAACATCCAGTCCAACCTGAAAACAGGCAGTGCCAGCTCTTCCCCTTCTCCTAATGTGTGTGCTTTTAGTGCTCTGAAAATCTCCCTGTCAGCAGAGAATCTCCCTTGCTCTGTCCTGGTTTATCACCTTGTCTCTCAGTGAGATGGACCCCTGCAGTGGTTGTGTGACTAGTGGGGCTGCTGATTAAAATACCTTAAAAGCTGGTAATCAGGTTGGTTTATTATGCAGATGACTGTGAAATTAGAAATTTAGTTTAGACTGGGCACTGAAGTATTGGATGCATGAAGTAGGTATGTAATTGCTGCCTTGAATGATGACATTTTCAGGTTCATTTTAGAGTGAGGAGTCTTATTCTGAAATGGAGATTTTCTCTTCATGGAAAACTAGAAGCCACTTCCAGGAACACAGTGATAATGATGGCTCCCAAGTACAGTTTTGATCAAGTGCACTATTCTGAAGGCTCATTGCAGTTCCTAAATTGTCTTTGCAGTTTTATTCCAAAAGAATCCTTCAGATTCAAAGGCTTTGGACTGAATAAGGGAAGGAATTTTATTTAATTTTAATTATAATTTTACTTTTTCCTGATTGACAGTGAAAAAGACTTTTGGCATTTTAGCTGGCTGCATTTGGCTGTCACTGATAAGTGATTAATAAATTTTAATCTGAAACCAATAAAATGCACAGTGAGTTTACACATGCATATTTTGGGGTGTATGGAAATAGATAAAAAGAGAATATTTATAGTAGTGAATGTATCCTGTGTTCTTTGCTGTCCTTTTACCTGCCAATTTAGCATTGTGTGGAATCTTCTCTTGAGTGCTAGACTGTTTGAAAGTAATTGTTTCCTGGGTCTTAACATCTGAGGAATTATGCATATAGTGTATTTAAGGCTTAACCTAATCTTCCAGCTGAGTTTAGTTGGGCTAGCTGTGTATTTACTTTGAATTTGTCTTTTTTTTAATACACTGAGAATTTCACCAGCATGCCATTTATATTACAACTGATCCATGTCATAATCCTCTTAAATCAAGATGATTAAAGAATTTCTTAGAGCTGAACACTCTTTGTGCAAGATTTTAATTCACCACTTCTCAGGGCAAATCCAGTAGATTGTGAGCTGATGCTTTGGTGTTTGTAACTTATAAGGCACACTACAAATGTTATGATCAGGCTTCCACTGCACTCATAGAAGCCTTAATAACATGGAATATATTGTATGCAACAGTAATTACCACTGGAAATGTGAAGTTTAGAGCTTAGACTAGTGCATCTGGTTCAGCAGAATTTGGGTTTATGAAAGTGACACCAAAGGTACATTTAATTATCAGCTACTTGGTTTGAAGTTTAGAAAAGAAAAAAGAGAGCAAACCACCAAAAAAATCCCAGCCTATTAATTTTTTGGTTTGTGCCACATCCAGCAAAGAGTTTGTGTAGGAAGTTGATCAGGAAAGTAGCAAATTCAGAAGTGTAGCAGAAAATTCTTGCAGGGGAGAGCCCGCATTTAAAGTCTATCCCATTCAAATACAGTAGTTTAATTGTGGTTGCATGGTTTGCAAAGTAACGCCCTACATAAACTATAAAAAAAAAATAAATTCTAGAGTTAATAGACTGTGAAGTTTGAGTTTTTTGCTGTGATTTAGAGAAGTCACAGACTAGAGATGGGCTGAGCCACTCCACAGTTTTTCAGATCTATTTTTGATTGTTATGAGGTCTTAGAAGTTAGTGGTCATTTCAATTTCCTGGTTTTGTTACTGGGTAAAAAAAGAGGAAGAAAAAGGCATTTATTAATCACTTATTTATAAGGAAAGCTGCACAGAACTCCAGGTATTGCTGTCCTGCTCTGAAACGGTTACAGTAAAATTATGAACTTGCCAAAGAGTACAAACCTGGGCTGCTGAATACCCACTCTGATTGTGAACTAAAACTGTTGTCTGTGTTTTCCTGCTGATAACTTTTAAGATTAAGAACCTATCTGCCATTAACACACAGACCATATAATTTCTGCATTGTCAAAGCAGATGAAAAGGCTGCTGAAGAAAGAGAGAGCTTCTCATTTGCAGAGATTTTACGAGACCTGTTGGCTTATTCCTTGCATAGTAGGAGACAAATCTGTAGCAAGAAATGAGAACCCTTTTTTCTGTAGGTGTGTATTGTTACAGTGCTGAATCATGGTAGCCAGAGTGTTCTAATGCCAGTGGGGAACTCAGATGATGATAAACCTTGCAGCCACTTTATTCAAACACACAGTGAGTTTCTTTGGGTTTGCTTTTAGGGAAGTGAGTGAATATTTCATAAAATGTTAAATGGGAAAATATATACTTATCAGCAGGAAAGCATGCTGCTTAATTCCCAGCAGGAGTGTGTAAAAGTGTAGTGATGCTCAGTTTGGAATGATGGGACCAGGGCAGACATTTCAGGGCTTTTGCATTTGCTTTGTGACAGTTTAGCCCCCAGCACACAACTGTACTCAAGAGAAGGCTGGGTTATGGAACAGGCATGGAATTAAAAAAAGATGTGACTGAATGAGCACTGCTTTCTTAATTTCAAAATGTGAATGGCCTTAATGAGCTGCAATTTAAATCAAATAATAAATTGAATGCAATTTAAATTGAATAATAAATTAGAAAGATGGTGAGTAAATGAGATGGAAGACCAAAACAGGGAGAGGGACACTCAGTCCTTTATTTTTGTAGTTGTTAATGTATAAAGATGAGTGAGCTTTTCCTTTGCTCAAGCATTACCATATTTCCCACTAGTAAGGGAGAATGCTGCATACAAGGGCAGCCTCTAGAAGCACCTTTTGCAGTTTCTGTTGAGGTAATCAGATGTCAGCATTCTCTAATACTATCAAATTGTATTACGAATTCAAAATTTTCAAAGGAGAGGAAGCAATTGCTTAAAAGCTTGAGGCTACAATGGTATCAAGGGAAGAAATGTATTTTTTAATATTCTCAACGGTTTTATATGTATATTGATAGCAGGTTATTTTCAATTCCATTGCTTTTTAATGACAGGAGTCACAGACATGAACACACATGCAAAGCTATCAAGAAGGCAGTGGCTTTTTGTTGGAAATGGGCCTTGTACAAGAGTGATACTTTTAAATTAAATAAACCCCAAAACACACACAAAACTACAAAATAAAATTGTTATATGCTGGCATAAACAGATATCTTCCTTTTTCCTCATAGAAAACTATTCAGTTTTATGAGCCACATTTTTTTCTTTTTTTACATTTAGTTTTGAATTTTACTTACTGTTTTTATGAGGCAGCCTCTGTTGTAAGTCACATTAATTTTTTTTTATAGTCACATTAACTTCCTTATGTATAGGGCTTGCAGTTAATAGATGCCTCAGATTTTCACAAAATACTCAGGGAAGACTATTATTACAATGACTTTTAAAATTTCTACTACTAAATTTCATTCAGTTTAAAATTTGAAATGCATTAATATCTCTATATTTTGTAATTTTCACTGCAATAAATATTTTGCAGTTAATGATGTTTAGGAAAGGAGCTTATATAAAACCCATTTATTCTGTGCTTAATTATTTAAAAATACTTAAACTCATTAATTAAACTTAGTATTTAATTAATATTAAATAATTAAACTTAATTATTTAAAAACAAACTCAGATTTCTTATGAGTTGGTTTAATACATAACTTAATTAGTATTTAATAAAGTCTTATAACCTTGTTTATCAAAGTGCAGATAAAGAATTCCAGCTGAAATACTGATTGGCATAAAACAGAAAATGATCTTTGCATTTTAGCCAGGACTTGCTTGGTTATACATGCACCAATTTGTGATTTCTTTCTCTACGTACTGAGCTGAATGCACAATACACTGAATGCTTCTGTAATCAGACAACTACTAAAACATGAAATTTTGCTAGTCAAAATCTTTTGGGCATTTATAAATTTGCTGTTGCTTGTAACTTCTCTGTTCTGTACCTATCAGGAGATGAGGAAGTAAAAAAGATCTAGGAAATATCTAGAAAATTTTCCTTAATGGGCAGCAGAATCCCTTTCACACAAATTAATTCCCTGGGGCTGCAAAGCCAGCAAGAGCTGGCACGGATAAGGGCCAGGACAGAGTAGGTAACTCTCAAAACTCTCAAAATGAGGATCTTTGACTTTTAGGAGTCATTGTGCAAGTCATTAAGAAGTTTTAAAATAGTCTTAAATTGAATTGGTTTTATCTGTCCATTTGCAACAGTCACAGAGATGAAAAGCTCTGCAGGAATACAGTACCACCTTCTATCTTTGGTGAAAGCAGTTGAGTACTGAGCTGCTTACTTTGAGATAGACCTTGGCCAAGGACAAAATCAGAAACCTCATCCCCTGCTTACCAGTCATTATGCTTTCCAAGCTTCTCATCCAAACCTGACCACAGTGCCTTTCTCTCACCCATAGCCTCTGGACGTGATTACCAAAGACTGTTTCTGATTACATCCTCTTCATGTAATTTCACTGCCTTTTTCAGCTGAAAATTTCTTTTGTTCTTACTATTTGTGTGACTTCATTGCTCCTAGCTCTGAAGAGGCTGGACATAAAGTAGGTGCCAGTGTTTCAACACCTGTGTCATTTGAATTTACTTGGGGCAGGTTGAGTTGGTCCTTGGCATTTTTGAGGCAGTAGATACCTTTCCTTGTCAGGGCTGTTACCATGCTCCAAATGTTCCCTTTCCTGGTAACCCTGACAAGGCTTTGAGGAATTCAGAGTTTTAAGCCATCTGGATCCTCCTGAGATTTCATCACTCTTTCTCTCTGTGGGATTCTGGAGCTTGAGAAGAGGCGGGAGAGAGCACAACTCTTGAAGAAACTCCATAGGAATATAGGAAAGCACTTGTGGTTGCAGTTTTCATTCATCCCTTCAGCCTGAAACCAAAAAGTTCTGTAAGAATTCTTTCCAATCTCCAGAGTCTTAATAAGTATTGTTTGTTGGAGAAATAAATATGAACAAAAATTCAGTAAAAATACTTGCCTGAAAACAAGGAGCATTTTTTCATTGCTTTTTTTTTTTTTTCTTTTTCCTGCTGCACTTCTGAGTGTGTGGTAACATCACAGCATAAACATTCAATTGCTGGTAGGTAATAGTCCAGCAGCATTCCTCTTTGAAGGCTTTCCTGAAGGGAGATTCCTTTAGGAAGCTTAAATTGGCTTGGGTACCTGCAGACTTGTTTTTCTTCCCCTCTCTCATTCTTTCAAGCTTCTACTCTTCTGGTCTGTAAAAGCCATTTTTTTGCCTTCCAGTCAGTGCATTGGATCCCACTGCTTCCCTTTTTTTTCACCAGTATTTCCTCAGCTTTCTATTTGCTCTTATACAGTTCCTCATTCCACATATTTTTTCTAACATCACTATGCCATCAACATCTCCTTCAGTGTCTATATCCTCCAGCCTCTGCATATTCTCTCTTTCTACCTGGCTGCTCCTTTTGAATGAATCTGTTCTTTGCCCTTCTGCAGGTTATTCTTCCCCCTTTTTACCTAAATTGCTGAACATGACCCTGCTTTAAAATAATCAGAAATAACAGGACACGTTTAAGTTACCTAACTCTCTGTTTAGAGTATAAAAAATAGTGCTGATTTTTGCCTTAAGGTAGTCACACAGTGACTGGCAAGACTTGAAAAACTCCAATATCTTCTTTTTGTTTGGACACCATGTAAGAATGCCCTCACAGAAGATCATGAAACTTTCAATGATTTTTGCTTGGCCTCTTGACAGAAGCTGCACTTGCTGTGGCATGGAGAACTGAGAACCAAACTGAAATAAATCCTCTGTTTATACTTACCAGAAAAGCTGCAGGGAGACATACCTTCCTTTCTTACCCTCTTTCAGAGCTCTTCTGCTTCAGGGTTGCTTGTCTGTGGTCAGTTCTCAGGTAGTTTGAGGCAAAAGAAAGAGCTGACTCATAAAAGAGGACCATGTTTAATCTACAATTTTGTATGAACTGTTTGTAGTAGTCATAAATGTTCCATTTAATAGAAGTGCTGGAATTTTTCTTTTTTGGCATGGTACACCACATATTTCTGCTTCAGTACAGATTCATAACAATACAGGATGAAGATGTGCAAAAATGTTTCTACATGTAATTTATGGCATTTTCTAAAATGCTTTCTTGTTTTTTTTTTTCTCCCTTAGAGACATTGAAGAAATTGACTAATGATTCAGACACAGAGATGTGAAATATTCCATCAATAAGACTTTTTCATACTTTTTTTCCTAAACTAAAAAGCATTATCTATGAAATATGAGGCAAAGTTACCCAACTGAAAACATTTCCTTGGAAGTAACTCAGAGCACCAATAATTGTGATTAATGTGGCCTGAAAACTTCTGTTGACAAGATCTTGACACAGAATCACACAAACAAGAAAGGTGTTGGCCTTTCACTCAGCTTCCATCCTCCAAATATTTGTAACTTCACATGCAAAAAGTTTAAATACTTCTGGCTGTAGAGTAGCAATTAACATTTTAAGCTATTTTCATAATGTTCCATTTATTCAAATCAATTTTATATAAGTTATCTTGCAATTTTTGTATTTATTTTCACTTTTTGTAACAAAAGACAACAGTTTGTGCCCTAATTTTAGATTAATTGCATTCCTTGCCATTACCTTTCGAATTTTTTGTTCAAGTATTACAATTTCCCCATCTTTCAGTTAGTGTCATTTTTTTCTTCATCTATTTTGGCACATTTCAGGCCCAAGTGTTTTAATTCCTTCCCTGACTGTACACATATTTTGGACATCTGTCTTCCATTCTCTTATGTTTGTGCAGAGGTAAATAATTTCCCTTTTGTTGTACATGTTCTGTTATCCTTAAATAATATTTGCAGTCTGTGGAAGAACAGGAATGCTGTTTCTCTTGAGAATTCTTTCTGTGCAAGACAACAGTGGTATCCCCGAGAGATGTTAGAGTGTTGTGCAGAGTTCTTTTCAACTAGTAGCTTTTCATTTATGACCAGCTTTCTGAGCAAACACCTGCTAGAAAGTGCTTGGAGGAAATTCCACTGAGATTTCAGATTTTGCTCATCGAAATACTGCAAAAACCTTTTTGGGCACTCTCTTTTAAAAGAGAAATATGATTCCTTACTGAAACTTACAGTCTTCTTTCCTCTCTCCTGCTCCCTCCTGGTTCCATAATTAAGTTTTTTCAAAATACTGCATGTCTGTCTCCTTGGGTTGTTCAGCGTAGCCCTGAGCCTGATCTCTCTTCTAAGAAGAGGTGCTTTAAAATTGAGAATCCTCATCTCTTGAGTGGATTTGGCTTCCAGGGCTAACACATGTTCATCTCCCTTGTACTCCTCCTTTTGCCCTGGAGTAAAAACCTGATGAAAATTGCCTCTGCACCAAAATCCTTTTTACCTCCAGAGGCCAGACAGTTTCCATTTTGGTTGAAAGACTTGGGGACCTTGAAGGCAAAGGTGTTATTACAGAGTCTAAACGGAAGGAGGGTGATATTAAATGCAGTTCTTTTAGACTCTGAGTTGACTTTTTATAGTTCAGTGAGCCAAGGAATCTAGGGCAAGGTTATTTTCTTATGTACTTAAGAGGAGGCCTTGAAATAGCAGAGTCTTCTTGGTGGCTTTTAGGGAACATTTTTCTCTCAGAGTGTGGTGGAAATCTATAACTCTAATGTCTATGATGAGAGGCAACTGATAATACCAGGTAAGAGAAGCAGAGCATCCTGTCTCTTGGAGAGCTCAGAAAAATGGCAAGTGTGAAGTGCATCGATTATTTGAAAAAGTACAGGTAACATTCTGTTCAGATGCACCTTGTTGTTATTCTCAGCCACTCCATGTTTTTACTGCTGATTTTGTCAAAAAACCCAAACAAGTCTTGTGTCAAAAGGGATTTGTAATGAGATACATGCAGGTAGATTGTCCAAGATTTATCATACTGTCATCAAGTATTGAATGTCCTTAGTTGGTTTCAATGGAACATCCATGCACATGCATTGTATTTATTATAATTTCCCAAGAAAAAGGAAATTAAAAAAGAAAATTATTATTTTCATGTGCAATATGAAAATCAGGTCTTGAAAAACATCTGTGAGTTATTTAGGATAAGAATCCAACCAATGATGCTAAGAGACCTCCGGTATTTCCAACAGGGATCCTTTCAGAGGACAAGTACTATAGATCTTTTGGTAGGGTGGGGAGTTCCAGCAGGACTGATGTCTGGGTAATCAAGCTGCCTTATCCATCAGGAAATCTCTCTCCTAAGGTGCACCCAGCAGCACCACTTTGGAATTTCATTGTGATGTGCCATAGAAACCCCCAATTCTGCCTCTTCATTTCAGACTGTGAGAACAGCCTTCATTTCTGGTCCTCTGGTCAGTGTCTGTCAGGCAACTCCTAAGGCCATCTGGCACCTCCCCTCCAGCCATTTACACTTGAGGTATGGTGCCTCAGAATTTGTTCCCAGGGCAAACTCTTCCCTTGACTCTCACAGTGACAAGAAAGTAACTGGAAAACTAGACAGCATAGTCAGTGCTGACTTTTTATGCAGTTGGATGCTGGATTTCTCTGGGTCTTGTGGTTTTATTAATTTTTTTCCCACCAGACGGGTTCTGTGCTATACTAAAGCTGTTTTTTTAGCAGCATCCAGCAATGTCAATCAATTTGTATGGGTTGATTTTACCAAGTTCAGATCCTTCTATGAAGAGCTAGGAGGCAGTCAGAAATAGTGGAAACACTTTTTCGTCTTTCTTACTGTAGTTACATATTACATTGGATATGGGCACATCTTCATATTTCCTTGATCAGTGGAGAGAGATAATTTGGAGTAACCCATGCCTTTAGTTTCTGGGCTGTTTTCAGTTTAGGGGAAAAAAGAGAGGATCGTGCATCACTTGGAAATTTTTTTCCATATGTACCTATCTTCACTTTTCTAATTAGCTGATACTGTAAGGCCTGTGTTGTAAACTTCAGAGACCCCTAGTTATTCCTTATATGTAGAGGAAAGGAATTACTAAAACTAAATGGTATAAGATCTTTGCAAAATTGAATACCAATGCAACTGTTAATCCTTGTTGTCCAGGAGTACCTGCTTTTTAATGCGTATGTGGAGTTTCAGCTGCACGTGCTACTTGCATGTGCCCAGAGTTGAGGAGTAGAACTAATCCAACTGTTGCTCTTAATCTTTTAACCCTGACCTGATTCAGTATGTTTGTTTTTGATTCAGTGACTGAAATTTTTGATAGATGTATGTTATTACAATACTCATTACTAAAGAATACTGTAATTGACTGTAGAAACGTTAAGTATTATGTTGTTGTTAAGTATTATGTATGTAATGTATCTAGTTCAGATTCTCTCTGGATCTTTGCCCAAAGTGAAGGAACTTCAGATTCAGGACTTTGTTCAGTTCCCTTTCAGTTCCCTTTCTTTTTTTCCCCCTTCCCCAAGTGGTGTACTATGTAAGTATTTGTTGTTAAAGGAAAGAAAAACAAATTGACAATAATGTGAGACTGAAGACTTCCTTGAAAGAACTGTAGGGGAATGATGGGTCAGCTCAGAAAGCTTTTCTCAGAAGCAAAACTGAATGTGCAGTTCAGTAGTTGAGCCACACTGTGTCACCATTGGACTTCACTTCCTTACACTCTATCTTTCCCATTATAGGTGAAGATATTTACAAAGCCAGAGAAGAGGGGTCTGAAATGTGGGGGGCAGTTGAAGTGCAAGAAGATGAAGATACTCTTGTGGAAGTTCCACTGGACCAGGTAGTGATGAAGCTTTAAATAAATAGCTTTGCATTTATTTTTTTTAGGATTACAGATTGTGCATTGATTCTCTTTCCTCAATTTCTTTCAAGTGTACAGCATAATTCTGTGGGGATGACTGTAAGCTCAACAATACAGCTTATTTTATGGCAGCTTTAGCAAATCTCCCTTTCTGTGTTAATATGTCAAATGTCAGTTACCTTTTCATCAGCTTTAGAACTGCTTTGAGAGCTCTTACAGAGCCTTAGTGAATGAGGACTCCTGCTGTTACATCCTACCAAATAGATTCACCTGAATTGCAGTCTCTTTATACTGTAGAGCAGTATTCCTCTAGCTCTGGACCACAACATATGTGGATTTATCTGATTTTTGTTAAAGCTGACAGCACTTAGTTCTGTTGGAGCAACATGGTGCTTTGCTGGCCAATTTTTTAATCCTAAGATTTATGTGCAATAAATAGGTAGTGATAATTAAACATAAGATTATATGTCGTATTTTGTACTTTGATTTGTGCTCCTGCTAACTGATATAATACAAGGAATAGGTAAATTGAAGCTTATTCCAAGGAAGGGAAGAGTAGAATTGCTCAAACTATTTGCTGAAAACATATGTGCTTTCTTTCTGCTAATGAATTGCTCACAAGACAGTACTCTTTTTCATCTTATGTGTTTGTAGGAATGTGCCAACTTTGTTCAGCTTTGTTTCCTGTTGCATTGTGCTTTTGGTGTCCATTGATAATGGCTTGGAGCCTGTCACATTGGCCACAAAATAGTATTTCTGATAGATGCTTTGATGTAAGGAATCACAGTTTATCCAAAGGATTTCTCAGGTGAAAAATCATCCCAGTAACATCAAGAATCTTGGGCATTTTTATGACATACTGGTGGTCAGCAGAGCTGAGGATTGTTTGTTTATGTGAGTCTGTAAAAAATGGGAGTGAGCTAAAGATAAGAGTTTGTAAATGCACTTCAATTACCTAGGGCAACGCAATGGAGCATAAAAAATCTATGAGATTTCTGGAGTGTGTTTGAGACAGGTTTTTGATGTTGGTAGTGAGAGATATATTTAGGTGAATCATTCTGCTGAATTTACTTCTCAAGCATAAATAGAAACTTGTTTGGCATCTGACAGTGGAAGCCTTAGTTGCACTAGCTGTGAAATGGACAGAGTTTAAGCCCCTGAAGAAAGTAGGGTGGAAAATAACAAAATAAAAAAATCCTAGAAGTTAGGAGAGTTGCCTTTGGCTTGGTTGGGAAACTGGCCGCAGGATCGTGTGTGAGGCTGCCCTGAAGTGTGGAGGAATTCAGGAGATCTAGTTGATTTCCAGGAGAAACTTCCTTGAACTACAAGAACTATGGCCACTGTGCAAGATAACAAGCAAGCATAACAGGAGGCCAATTTGAGCAGAGGACTCCTGACCTCAAACTAAAAGAGGCAGAAGGGGGGGATAGATTATTAAAGAGCAGAATAGAGGCATTTTCTGGATATGCAGAAATGGAATTGAGAGAGGAAAAGCTTGTTGAGAAATGGAAACTGGTGCATGTGCTTGGGAATAACTACTATGGATGTACTATGGACAGATAATACTTTACCCATTTCATTGCCTCAGTGATGAAATAAGTGGCTCTGTGGAGGAAGGGAGAGCAGTTATTGTCCTTTATCTTGCTTTCAGCATAGACTTCCGAATTTTAAGGAGAAATTGGAAGAAGTGTGGTAAATATAGGGAGGAAAAGAACCTTAATGAGAATAGAGACTAGATTTGTGGGCTAAAAGGTAGGTGAAAAACTGGCTTATTTGGTTAGATTTAAAAGCTGGTTGAGATTTAACTGGTACCTATTTACAGATGGTGGTCCTCAGGGTTTGGTACTGTACCTGAGACATTATAATATGTTCATGGGTAACATAGGTGATGGTATGGGACACAGCCTTATTCAGGCCCAGCTGTCATTATCAGGTGAATGCAGGGCTGTCATTCAGAGCTTGAAGGAATAGGATGACTTAAGCCTCATGAAGTTCAACAAGAAAGAGAGGCACAAAGTTGGGCACCTGTAAAGAAGTAACTGTCTCAGTGCAGTTTTGACAGAGGTGGGCTAGAAAGGAGCTGTAGAAAGGGCTATGCAAGTTCCCATGGTTGGCAAGTGCTCCCTGTGGGGATGAAGTGGACTGTGTAGGATGGGGTAGTAAAAGCACAGCCAGCACATCAAGGTCACTGATTATTTTTCTTGACTTGACAACTCTGAGGTTGTATGTAGAGTATTTTTCCAGCTTTGAGTCCTTCTCAGCAGAAGAGAGATATTTAGAAACAAGAAACAGCACAGCAGCAAATTAAAAATTTTAGGGGCTAGAGCTTATGCCACTATTTAATTACTTACTAAATATTGCTTATTATTTAGTTGGCTGATTTTTTTTCATGTTTAATGTCTAAAAGAATACTAGGCATACCTTTAGCTTGTGTTCTGCTTTTACAAACAATACCTGAGGTGAAGTAGATGTTTTGTGAACTTATTAGCCAGTTAGAAGACTGACACCATACCATCTAAAAAAATACACAGATTTTATCTTAGGCTTCTGTTGGTAAGAAGTATCACTCTCATTATTTATTCACTTTAATGGGGAGGACTGCTGCTCAGCTATTTTATAGACATTTTTCTTGAAGACACATGAATCAGGTGATAGAGACAACAAGAACATGACTGTCTTGCCTCCTGATAGAAGGGATGTGATACAGCTGTGTCTTCTCACAGCACATACCTGCCCCACCCTCAGAGTCTTATATGATGAGCAGCATTGGGCTCAGCCCTGTTAATTGTGGTTTTCCTGGTGAGGTGTCATGATAATTAGGATGTGCTGTGTTATATTGATAGCACTGACATTGGGGAAGAACATGCCAGCTGTTGTCTTAATCCTAGTTTCTTATGACATCCTGAAGCACATTCTGCTCTGGTCTTGACAGTGTAATAATCAAATTCAGAAATTATTAACCTGTTTATTGGCCTCTGAAGGTGTGTAAAGAATTCCTCTGGGCAATGTAGGACATTTGGCTGTGTAAATTGGGTTGTCAGACCTTAGTTTTTAGGCTGAGTGCAATTCACATGAAATCCAGCCCTGGAAGCAGCTGCCTTATTTCTCCACAGAGATCCTACAGAACAGGGAGTAGCTCTGTGTGTCTCACCAGTTTGCCTCTGCCAGCTGATGGTGACCATCCCTGGGGAGGGGAAAAACCCTCTACTACCACTTTTCTGTTTGGCAGTGGAACTGTTCACACAGTTGCCCATGAGCATCAGATGTGCTGGCAAGCTTGCAGTGCTAGGAACTTGCTGGATGCCTCTAAGCTCATGTACCAAGGTCCATTCATCATGTTCAGATGGAAATATTTTTCACTTGCTACCAACAGATTTTGCTATCTGGACAAGGAACTGAAAGCAGGTGTAGTTGATGGGGAAAAAAACTATTCAGAAATCAGTCATGCACACTATGAATAATCTGATTTTTGTGTTTCCATAAAAGCAAAACAAAGCACCAAGATTTATTGCAACACGAGCCATATATAATGTTAAAACTTCATGTATAGTTTCCTTGGTAAACTGGCAAGAAGCCATGTCCTTCTGGGTAGCACAGAGTACTTTTTATTCCCAGATAATTAAGGTCACTCTAACCTTAGAAGCATTTAGCATTTAGCATGTTCAGGTTCATATTAATGACCATTTAAAATTGTTCTAAATTTTGTGATGTAAAGCTTTTTAGCTTTTTCTTATCTGCACCAGAGTTTCTGTTATTGCTAGAAATATGGGAAAGGACAGCCAGCCAGGGCTTGACTGTCTTGCATAATGCATAAATATTTACATGCCAGCTTTCACTAGAATACTGACACTTCTGATAGGCTATCATTTCCATCAGGCACATAAATGAGGTGGTGAAGATAGAGCTTCATATTTTTTCTTTTTATGCACCTTCTCTGTCTTGCTGTTTGAAGAACACAGTTGAACAAATGCCAGATTAGCCATTAACTAAACCTAGCGTTACACTGGCTAGACTCTCGCTTATGTCCCGTTCTGTAAAATGCTGTCTGCCAGCTGAAAACACATTAAAAGAACAGGGTTTGCTTTACTCCAGACTAGCTGACAGTTGTAATTGAACATCAAGGAAGAAAGAAATGAGTATTTTGCCTTAAACCAAACCAGACCTTTCTGTTCTATATTCTTTACCAAGACTTCAGCTCCCAAATACAAAATGATTGGTTTCTTCTTTTGACACGCAGGCTTACTCCAAGTTGGTTGTTTGCATCATTGTGTCAACATTCGTGGGGACTGATGACAGACTATGAAATCAGTTGTGCAAATAGCAAGGGAACAAAGTGGTTCTTGACAGGGAGGCAGCAAAATAATAGTAGTTTCTTACTGGAGGTAGTAATTATGTGTGTTACTTTGAATTTTCTGGTAATAATGCAAATATATTCAAAGTAACTCTGAGAGGAAAAATTCTAAATTTTAAAGCTTTCAGAAAAAAATACTCTTTCTTTCGTTCTATAAAAGTTCTAAAAGACAAAAGCAGCAGTTTCTAGTGATAATACTGAAATAACACTGCAAATTTGCAGTGGTTTATCCATTTGCAGTGGTTGTACTTCTCCCATGCTTAGCCCTTGGGAGGTGGAGTAAGAGTTACAAGACCCAAAGTTATCCAGTGCATGACCCCATAAGGAATTTGGGCATGTTGTTGTGCCAGCCTGCTTTGCCATGGGGTGTATGATACTGGCTATTAAGATGTGATGTAGAAAGAGTATCTGCTTGGGTTTTCATTTTGGTTTGTTCTTTGGGTTATTTCCCCCCTCCAGATTCATCATCCCCATCTGCTTACCTGCTTCTATTTGTAAAACTTAGTTGATGATAAATTTTTCTAACAGGCACTGCTTTGGAGTTTTTCTGTAGATGTTCACATTCTTGGTTCTTTCATTATCCATTTGCTTTCCACTTTGATAGACTTTTCCACTGATTAATGCTGTCCTCCACTCATTATTTCCCATTTCCTGGGCTGTGATGTGATGTGAGATTGTGTATCTCCCCTAGGTGAGCTGGAGTATATCATCAGTAGCAGAAAATTTTCACCTTTCATTTGCAGTTTTCATTATGGAGTATACATTTTGCTTTAGAGACCCAAGATTCACCTCAGTGAGCAGAATAAAATGTTTATCTTCCCCATTGCCGAAGGCAAAATGTTAAAGTTTATGTTGATTCAACATTACAACAGGCAGACTGCTTTAAGAGACATTCTTTGATTAAAAAGGCTACGGCTTTTCACAAGAAAACATTTTGCACTACATCAGTAAGGATTTCAAAATGGCATTTGGAAAGAACACATGCAGGACTTCCTATGCTCAAATTTCGCTACAAATGATGCAGCTGTAATTTAAGCCTTATGAATTTTGAGTGCTGACAAGCCAGCAGATAATATTTTCCACTGTATATTCTTCTTTCAGCTCCATTGATTTACACTTAATGTTGTTATTGTTTGTCTGTGTGAGATAGGGAAACTTACTCTGATTGGCTCCTTGCAGTTCAGAATGAGAAGGGAGATCTTTCTGTGGTTTCTACATTGGGTGACTGATTTCTGAAGTTGTAGTAGCAGTAGCTGATCTTGTCTTTAGAGGCCTTGTGGCCAACAGCTGAAGGGCCTTCACTTCTGAGTGAAGCCTGGAAATGCAAAACTCTTGTAAAACTAGTTTGATACCACTTCAAAAAAAGTTTTCTCTGTGTAACCCTGTTTTCAAAAATTTCAGCAACCCTTGAGCAGGCAGTTTCTAAAACTGCTTAACTTAAAGGGCATTTTTAATTAATTAGAGAAGAACTTATAAAATTATTTTTGTATTTTTGCAGTCTCAGTAAGACTTATTTCTAAATGCTTAACAATTTTCTCATTATCTACAGGTATGCTCAGCAGATCATAACAGTATGATTGTAGGAAGTTTAGGCAAATTTTATTGAACACGTGCAAAATGCTTTGGGGAAAAAACAAACATAGATGTCTGAAGCAGATAGAAAAAAGTATTTTTGACTTAGGTACATATTAGAAAAGTAAAGATCTGATAAGCTCATAAAGCCATTAAAGCGTTTGGGTTGAAAAGGACCTTAAAAAATATCTCATTTCAACCCCTCTGCCACAGGCAGGGACACCTTTCACCAGACCAGGTTGCTGAGAGCCTTGTTATCCTGGTCTGGGGCACATCCAAGGATGGGGCATCCATGGCTTCTCTGGGCAATCTGTTCCAGTGCCCCACCATCCTCATAGTAAAGAATTTCTTCCCAATAGTCAATACAACCTTGTCTTCTGTCAGTTTGAGGTCATTTGCCTTGGTGTTGTCACCACATGCCCTGGTACGAAGATCCTCTCTGGATTTCACAAAGGCTCTCTTCAGGCCTTGGGAAGTGCTAAGAGATCTCTCTTCTCCAGACTGAATACTCTCAGCCTTCTCTTCTCCAGACTGAATACCCTCGACTCTCTGTGTCTGTCTTCGTAGGAGAGGTCTATGTCCCTCTTATTCTGGGGGCCCCAGAGAGCAGTGCTCAGAGATGTTGGCTACTCTGCCATGGCTGCATTGTGATTAAGGAATGAAGTATGCTTCCAGTTACTGGACAATGAAACCAATGAAGGGAGTTTGAAAAGCTTTATTTTCTACACTTCAAGTTCTTTAGTTTCCATTCATTCTAGCTGGACTTCTGGGTGCTGTGATTTTATGAAAGATTAGACTCTGTGGATTCAGGTACTGTATTTTACAGTGTTGTAAAAATAAATAAATAAATAAATGGCACCCATCTCATAAAAAAAGTTGAGGTTTAAATGTTGTGGGGATAAAGACTTTTTGCCTTCAGTAACAACAGTGCATTTTGTGCAAAGGTGGGAACTATGTGGGAAGTGTAAGACAGTTGAACCTTAACCATTCATTTGCTTGTTTTTAAGAGCCTGGGTTTTGTAAATGATGTGAAAGAGAAGAGGGCTGTTGTCACTTAGCAACACTTTCTGGTTCAGGAACAAAATGTTTCGCTGTTGGAATCTGTGCAGCGCTGCTACAAAACATTCCCGAGTAGGAGCAGGGGAGCTCTGTTCTGGAGAGCTTTGGTGCAATTGAAGTCAAGTGTTCCTGTTGGTGCATTTGTGAGATGTATTTATGCTGTTTTTCATGACCTTTAAGATTTTTGTTGTCTATCTCATTGTTTGTCTGCCGTGACCATTAGCCAAGTAAACATTTCCAAATGACTTCAATAAAGAAAAATTACGTTTTATATTAATGGTACAAAATAATTTCTGCCTTAAATGATTTGTGATACTGCACTTTTAAGTATCAGTCATGGACAAACCTTCTGAGAGGTTTACATTAGCATCCCTAGAGGAAAAGAAGCCAAATGCTTCAATGTCTGAAGATTTCCTGACTTACTGCTTTTGAGTGATGATGGCATTTGGTAATGTAGCTCTTAATGAATGTTAGCATGATGAGTGTAATTAGAATACATCTTTCTTTTTTAAATGCTCTGTTTTTGCTGAGATTAAAAATACTGTCAAGCAATCATACTTCTTGAATGCAAAATGAAATTGGCTCTGTTCCTCATCATCCTGTTAGTTAAGTCAGGAGGTTTCCAGAAGGCGAGCTGGGTCCATGTTTGCAGCAAGAAGCTGAGAAATGCTCCAGTTTTACTGTGTGCATTTGGTTGAATATGCTTTTCAATGTACATATACAAGTCTTTTGTCAGTGAGTCTTTTCGTTGCTAGTCCATGACAAGCAAAGAACTGTTCTCACATTCACAAAGGTATGGTTTGAAAACTAGTTACTTTAAGTAATGTGCTTTCAAGCATGAAACTGAAAAAGCATCACCTTCACTTAAAAGATGCAGCCAGCAATGCAAAAAGGAAGGCATTGCTAAAATACTTCCTATTTTATTTCAACCATTCAAAAGGCAAAATTACAAACCTTATTATGATTAGTTCTGGCTGTAGGAGGAATGGGGATAATCTAGCACAGTGGCTGGAAAAGCTCTCTGCTCTAGAACTCACTTGATTGTGAAAATTATCCTAAGGAGTAGGAATGCTTCTCCAGTCCAAGCTGAAATTGTACAGTTGTTTTTGCTTCCAACATGAATTTTTGATGTGCCTTTTGTTCTCTGTTACGATCTTTGATATCCTGATGGTAACTGTGTTGTAATAGAGGTGATAGACCTCAGGAACTCAGGCCTGGAGATACATCCAGAGCTGTTTCTCTGGATTTGAGATGCCCTGAGCTTTTATAAGAATCACAAATGTGAGGGACAACTTCCTGTGAACCATCACAGTGGCCAAAGGCTGAACTCTTTGACTTCTGAACAACAGGAAGAGCAGTCCCCCATCTGTCTTGGCTATCCATCCAATTTATTCCATACAGGAAATTCTGACTGAGATATTTTGGTTATTTAAAAGGTGACTGATAAAAAGATAAAAACTAAGATGGGAAGTGTCACTGCTTCCATGTCATTATTCAAGGTCATTGCTGACTTGAGTCTGATAATTTCTGCAAGGATAGGTGGGTCTCAGTCAGCATTCCTGTTTTGCTTTCAGTGTGCCCATCCTGATTTATTCTGACTGAGAAAGCACAGTTTGTGGTAATTTTGGTGCATATATAATAGACAATTTGTACAGTGGTAGGTGGAGATATGGCTGGACTGCATAAAATTCGATGGAAAGGTTCCCAATGACTCCAGGGGACTTTAAATTACACTCTGAGCCACCAAGTACTTTAATGTAGGCTTTAGTTCATTATTTCAGGATCACTGCTATCACTGAAACTGTTCAAAAAGGTAAAGTTAAGCACGTACAGCATTTACAGGCTTTGGACTATTAAGACCTCTGGTTTTCTCCCTTTTTCTGTTTTCTTCCCTGCATTTATATATGCAGATAAACATTCTCCTTCCCTAAATGTGAAAAACCTAAAATTTGCTAAGGATACTTCTTTCTTAGTGAAGAAGGTGTACTTAAAATAGAGAATGCTAATTTATGCATGGTGAGTAGGTCAATGAGATCTCAGTAGGAAGTACCACACTTTTTTATGTAAAGAGCAATGTACTATTTGGTGGGTGGTTTTGGCCTTCAATTTCCTCCCTACAGTCCTCTCTTAGGTCTGCTGTGCAGTCTGAAGTGCACAGTCAGTGGTCATACCCACATTTTAAAGGCTACCTTTGACTCTACATGCAGAGGGAGCAGTGCTACATTTTAGATTACCTTGTGAAAGGTCTTTTCCTCTGGATCAATGTGTATTTTTAACTTGTTTGAAATGTCCATTCTTATGTAGCATAGCTTGAAAGGAGATTAAACGAAGAATGCATTTTGCTTTCCAGTTATTAGCTGAAAACGTGGCTTTATTTTTGTCTATAATAGTAATGACATTGTAGTAATAGGCTCAGCTATCTTGAAATTTTCAGTTACTATAAAAACATTATACTTGCACTGATGGGAGTTGTTCTACTCATCTTGTTCTCTACTATTATTTTTCTTGCAATTTAGCTTGATTGGTCAAGTTAAATTAGTTGGAATTTGAATATTATTTCATGTTAGTTCTATGCTCTATGAGCTTTCAGTGAGTTTCTGGGTACAGTTCAGTAATGCTATGTTTTTATTCTACGTTCCGCAGATTTAACTCTTCAAAAATTTGCATCCACACCTATTTTAGACAGATAAGGTCAAATAAGTCCAGATAGAATAGCACTTCAGGAAGTCACTGTCCCTCAAATGTTCACTGTGCTTCTATGCCAAAGACTGCTTCCACAGCAGTGAAACCAGTTAAAGCATTGGGATACATATGTTTACACCATGGCATAAAGCCTGCACACTTTCTTCTGCACTCCACAATGAGCCACCATACTAAAGCCACTACCAAAAAGCTGGAAATTGTAATGTCTTGGATGACTACAACAGTTAACTGAGAAGGTCTGTGTTGACTTTTCTTACCCTCTCTTCATTTAGTGTGTGTAATGTCACAGCAAGCAGGTGCCATTAAGTAAAACCAAACACATTTTTAGCTAGTGGCATCTGGTGTAATTTGTCCCACCTTACCCTGTTTCTGGTCATAATCCAGGGCTGCTAATTTCCTTAGTAGGCTGAAAGCAAATTTGTAGATAATATGCCTAAGAGTAGAGGGTAACTTCTGAGAATTTATGTATCTACAGATTCTTGGCTGTCTTTATGTGCTGCAGGTTACAGAGGTTGGATCAAATTTGCTTTGGATGGTGCCTTCTTTGAAGGTTTCTGTAAAGACTTGGCTTGTTAAAGTTTTATTTTAGTGGTAATAAGGCCAGTTTGATGTTACTAGATGAAAGGCTTGAATAAAACACATAGAAATGACCGTACTTCAAAAATCACTTATGGAGCCATTATTTATCTGGTCATGTAGCCACGTAGTATTTCTGGTAATTCCATATTCTGTGGAATATTGCAACACAATGACTTGTCCTTTTTGCAGCTGTGCCAATGTGGTATTGTGTACTGGCATAATAAAATTGTCTTATGTTGCAACTTAGATATCAAAGGAAAATCAAGATGTTTCATCAAGAGGCTTCAATAAATTCTTGATCTTACTGAACTGGCTCTTATTAATATGTTGAAGGTGATGAGAGAATTCTTTTGAAATGTTAGGGTTAGTGAGGAAAATAAATTTTTAGAAGACAACTTGCTTCTCTGTAACAGATAGCAGCTTGCATAAAGGAGCTACTGAGGACAGTAAAATTCCAAGCAGTTTTGATTAAGAGATAATCTACTGCTCTCAGCTTGTTTGCTTTAGATTTAGAGTCTGACAAAGTTGGGTGGGAGTCATCCCTGTCACTCCTCTGGGATTTTTTTCACTTTATTTTGATTCATACCTCAGCAGAAGTATGTAAGTAATCTTGACAGGTGGGAGCATTGGTTGACTGAATAGTCAGGTGTGCCTTCAAAGCTGAAACTGGAAGGCAAAGGACAAAGACCAGACAATTTGTGCAACTGTCTCCCAGGCTGTCGTGAGATGATGCTGCCAGCAGTTTTATCCATACATATAACTCTTCTACAATGTGAAGCAAGATCTTGTTCCTTCTGGCTGCTAGTCCAATTCTGTGTAGGAAAAAATTGCTGCCAAATGTCCAGCAAAACCTAGCCAAGGCACCCTATACAGGGATCTTTGGAAAGGGGAATGATGTCTTGAAAGTGACCAGTGGTAGGTCTACCTCATCTCTCTGGCTACTTCTCTGTGTATTCAAAGAAGACAATACCAATGGTTGTGGCATGACCTGGTCCATAGGTAAAATGCTTCTTGGGGAACAGTTTGTGGGCTAGTAATACATGATATTTTCTTGTGACAGGATTTATAAATAAGTATGTACTAAATGCTAGAAAGTTAGAGAACTTGGAGTAGATGGAACAGATTGAGCTGTTACTGTGCCCATTAAATCTAGCTCATTCCAGTTGTTCTGAGTGTGGCCAAATGAATTAAAACCCGTGTAATAAATTTAAATCTCACCAACAATTGTTGTAAATGAGGAATAAAAGGGCATTATGGGGTGTAAGTATGGGAGCATAATTTTCTGTCCATGTAGACAAACCTCAAATTAGCATACTTATTCCTCAGTAATGATGTAATTGTGAATTTGATTTCTGTCACATTTCAGAATTGCATGGAGCATTCTGATTTAAAATGCCTCATAATGCTGCTGCTTTTCCTTTCACCAGAGGCCAGCAGAAACTGTAGATGAAGAAGAAAATGTAGAAGAGGAAAATGACAGGGGAGAGGAGGCATATAAAGGAGAAGAAGAATATCCAGAAGTGAATAGAGAGGAAAGTGAGGAAACTGTTAAAGAAAGAATTGAAGTGGAAGGAAACAAAAAGAAATTAAATGAAAATTATGAAGATGAAGCAGGAGAAACACAGAATGTTGACCAAGCAGAGGGAAAGGAACCTATCCATTTAAATGGCAAAACCAATGAAGGAAATTGTGAGGGAATGGAGCATTTGAACTATCAAGGTGATCTTCAGTCTGAAGAAGAAATAAAAGAGGATTCTGGCAGTCAGAACCAGGTGAGTGTAAATTCTTTTAAACTGTTTTTCTTATGTTATTGCTCTTCATTCATCTCAGCCTTATGCTTCTCGTCTGGTCTCTAAGTAGTTAATTTCTGATAAAGTCCTGAGACCATTTATGAGAACTTCAGTTTGTGGAAAAGTTGTTTTCTGTCTGTATAGATCAGTTTCATCAGTAATTACATTATATACCCTCCAACTGAGAAAGCAGATGTTTCTCACTATTTGATGAATCTGCATCTTCCACTTTCCTTAGCGTGCTAAATTTTGAAAAAAAGTAATGAAAAATATTCTTGCAGTTTCCAGAAAAGCAGAATCATTATATATTTCTACATTACTTTTTCTTTTAGGACAGAGCAGATGGGTGTGTTCATGACCCCACAGTGCCTCATTATTTCGATGAACTGACTTTCACAAAAGTTGCATTTCATAAATGCATTTTGCCATTGTGTTGTGGAAGTTTCATCTTGTTCTTAGAAATTGAAAAATACAGTTCCTGTATGACACACAAGTATATTTTTCAATTGAGAGAGCTGAGTAACATGACATTTTCTTGGGCTCTGAATTTATTCTGTGCTTCATATATTTGAATTTTTTTTTGTTTTAGAAAAGCTGAAGTTATTTATGGAAATGGAGAAAGTGAATGAGCATTCACTTTAAATGCATATGTGGGTAACTGGATGCTTGATGAAAGAGCTGTAGGGGGGACCTCTAATGTGAGTGCTTTCTCATTTGGAAGATATATAAGTATAAAATAAATGAAAATTTTAACACCATCGCTCTTTGAAAACATTTTTTTCACATTTAGAATACCTTGTGGAAATTTTAATATGAGGTGCTTAATACTGTATTGAAATTAAGTGAAATCTTTGATACCCAATGACGTTAACAGTGCCTGTCCTTTTTCTTGAGGTTGATCCCAGTCTTGAAAAAACATCAACAAATCCAAGGGTGACAATCACCAGCCCACAGGAAAGTGAAAAGAACGACCAGAGCAATGACTATGCAGCAGTTGCATAAACAGGAAAAATGTAATGAGCAGAAAACGAGAACGGAAAACACTTTAAATATAAACCATGTTATTTTTTGTCGTTGGCAACTTAAATTAGGGAGGCAGGTTGAGTACCCACGTAATGCGATGATGATGCTCTATGGACTGATGAAAAACAAGCGTTTATATCTACTAGAAGAATATAGAATTAGTTTTAGAAGGTGAGATTTTCTGATAGGATTTGAGGGGGAAAATGCAGGAGTACTTTATAGTAGTATTAGAAATAAACTAACTATTTTGTGGTACGAGATAGTTAGCAGCAATAGAATAACCAGAAAAACAACACTGTTCCAGGGAAAGGAAAAGAGACCCACCCACATTCAATGTCAAAATTCCTTTGTTGATTTGTTCAGGAAATGAAACTATCTTTTACCTTTTAACTAGGACGTGTGTATTTTTTCCTCTACAATTCCACATAGGTATAAGGTATAATCTTGAGGTATAAAATTAAGATATAACTACAATATGTTTCTCACCTAATGGATTTATGCCCACAGAAAATGATTTACTATAATGAGGGGCCAGTTCAATATTACTAAATAGTCTATTTTCAGTATATTAATTAGAATTATTAGGTTTTGCATACATAAATAGCATTTACTTAACACTATTAATACATGTGGACAGCCTACAATATTGCAGCTTATTTCCATTTAAAACAGAAAATTTTGTTGATTGTCCTGCAATAGTGAGTTATTGTCATCATGAACAAAGGAAGAGTATATAGTAGATTAGTTAAAAAAGTTGAATTTGGATGGATTTGTAATTCAGTCTAAGAGAAACTTAATTTATTAATGAACTAAAAAAAAGAACGTGCCTAAATTCAGGCTGAAATTGCCATGACACCATTGCAGTTGATGGAGCCATTTTAATATGTGAGACATCAGGAGAAGCCCACCAGCTTTCTGTAAAAGTCAGGAACAATTATTGCCTTTATGAACCCTTTGCATAGCCTTAATGGTTGGAAGTGTGTCATCATCCTTCTGAGCAAGCTATCTCCCAATAGGCTGTGGCTTAATATGCATTAGTAAATAAGGCATTGATCCACAGTATTAGTTCACTTAATGACAGTGATTCCATTGGTCTTATAATTTCTCTGTTAGTAATGGGAATAATTTGTTGTTCATAGAAATACAGCCCTGAGCATGATTTTATTAATTATACAAAAGAAATAGTGGGTTTCCTCATCGTTAATGCTAGTAAATTATTACTATACTAAACTTAATGTCATTTTTGTTGATTTCATGCCATTAAGACAAGAATTACATTTATGAACAAATTGAACTTGAAGCACTGTTTAAGGAATGTGAAGTACCACTTGCCATAACTGAAACTCAAACATCTTCCCTTCTTCTACTGATTATTAAGTATATTTTTCCAATGTAGTAGAAAATGTGGAGATCCTTCAGCATATTTCTGCTGCTTTGGCAATATTAAGTATAAAAGACATGTTAAAAACATATGAACAGGGTTAGAACAGTCTACCCTGTGGAATCCCTGAATTGTCTGTGAAACCTTGAAACCTTCTATGAAACCTGTAGCTTCTGTTGAGCTGTCTGAGAAAGATAGAAGGGAATATTGCATTTGTGATCAGTTCAAAATAACTCCTAATTTAGCCAAGCTCTTAAGCAAAGCGTGCACACTTCCTTTTTTTGTAATAGCAATTAAACCTATATTCAAATATATTTGATTTCTCTGGGATTTAAAAGGCATTTATAGTTAAGCAGAAGTAAAAACCAACAAGCTCTTCTCCTCAACAAAAACCAACAACAACAAAACAAACTTGAATCAGAATGGATAAAAATAACTGTGAGTGACAGTGAGGTAAAATGACACAGGTACCTTTATTGTTGGTTTCTATTTATAGCTTCTGAGTGCCAGCTTCTGTCATTTCTTTCCTTTCCCTAAAAGTTTGGTATTTTCCATGCTAAAGAGACTTACAGATATCAATAAGAATAATTTAAAGGATTAAACTAAATTCTAGGGAAATGTAATATTACCATTTTCCTTCATAGCAGCATGAAATTCCTGTGAGTGTTACTCGACTTTGAAAATGTTTCCCCCTATGTTCTCTTGTAAGAAAGGATATCTTTCTTCAGAAAAGCAAACCTGACTTTGGAATTAGAGATACAACCATTTTATCATTCACCTTGCTACACTGACAACATGAATATTTATCAGGTTTTTTATTTAGGGAAACTAGTTTATACCTAACAAATAATTCTAGTAGAAATTAAACAAAACTGATACAGTCTTGGTCTTGCTAATAGTTTTTCAGTCTTGGTCTGCTGTGTGTGATTGCTTAACTCAGTTTTACCTGAGAAATACATAATTTTGTAAAGTTTATATAATGTTATTTTATTACACTTATGTGCAACAATTCTGAGGGTTTTTTTTAAGAATTGTTTTCTTGTTTTGCTTTTGTTTTTTAAAAAAATTTGCTATTAAAGAGAACTAGTTCAGATATTCCTGTGTTTTCTCTCATATCAAGGCCTGTTTGTTGTTAAATCTGTCTTTGGGTTACTGACTTGATAAATTTGGTGATTTTGCAGCTGACAGGATTCTCCCATAACCAGTACTTAAAAAAAAAAATAAAAAAACTAACAAAAAATGGATTTGGCAGTTTTCGTATTGCAACTGTGAAAGAAAATACATTGACAATTGAGCTGTTACATAGTTATAAATGCAAGACTAGTGGCACAGTTAAACTTGCTCAGGGAGTTTTTTAATGCCACCATTCAGGTTAGGCCTGGGTTATTGGTATGTGTGTACTGTCCAGGCAGTACTCAGCAAATGACATGAGTTTTATCTGTTCACTGGCAATCCCTGGGAAAATTACCAAACTTCTACATGTCTCCCTGCAGAGACTCCTAATTTCAGCCAAGCATTAAAGCATAGGCTTAAATCCCATGGGACTGCAGTTTTCATTGAATTTTAACTAATGCTTTGGTGCCTTGGCATGTCAGAGCCAAAATAAAGTTAGTTTGTGGGAAAAAATGGGTGAAAATAAGGAGAATATAATCCCCACTCAGTTTCATCTAAAGTACAGTGAAATAAACCTGTGTGCAGAGTAGAACAAAGTGAGTATTCTGATCACTTGAAAATACAGGGAAAGGATTGTTGCTGGGATATTTTGATTGATTACCCCAAATGTACATTAAAATAACCATTAGGTAATAGATGTAAATACCAAATGAAGTATCTCCAGGAAGGGTGTATTTATTAAGTAGTTGCAATCAGAATGATTGAATGGGATGCACACGAGGAGGTTCTGTTTTGTGTGCCTGACAGCTTTCAATCTAAGTTTTAATCAAAAGAAGTGCTGTGGACATGGCAATAGACAGTGAAGCCATCTGCTCTTTGTAGATTATTCTGTGTGTGCACGTTTGTATCCATTAACTTATAGATGTGTGTGAGTGCTGAAACTGAAGGCATTTGCTGTGTGCTCACACACACTGCACTCATAAATCATGTGCATATTAATAGTTTAATCTTCTTATGATGTTAGTGATGGGAAAATATTATTGGCCTAGTTCAAAATGAACAAAGGGTTCATAGTTCAAAGTACCCTGACCCCATGACTGTAGGTGGCTTCTCCCAGGACAAGGAAGGTAAGGTAGCTAAACCTCTTGGGTGCCTCTGGCTGGGGGCCTCACCCTCAGGCACATCTGATGCTTGCACATGGTCCTGGGTGTGTGCAAAGGCAGGCAGACAACTGTTGTAGTAGCATTGTACTTGCTCATTGGGATTAGAGCCTTTCCCTGGAAGAACCTTCCCAAGCATGATTTTCTGTGGGGAAACTGAAGCAGAGGTTATTTTTGCATAAAAAGTGTGCGTTGTTTGTGTGTTTGTTTGTTTGTTTGTTTGTTTGTTTTTGGCAAGAGTGGGGATGGGTAGTTCATCTCAAAGGCCTTAATAGTGGTGTTAAGGCTTTTTTCACTCACTAGCACCTCCCTACACTTGGATGTTCCACTGCTGTTCCACAGCAGGCAGAGCCCTGGTGCTGCAAAGGGCCCCTGAGCGTGGCTGCTGCAGGTGCTGGGCAGTGCCATGGCTGGTGCATGTGGCAAGCAGATCACGCTGCTGACTGACCCTGTGGTGTTTGCCACTGCTCCCAGACAAATGCCTACTCCTCCAGAAGCTTCCAGTAGGTGAAAAAACTACACAACACTGCCTTGTGAGGGCTCCTGTACCAAAAGAAGTGATGCACGTGTCAGCAGTGTGTGTGTCTGTGGATATTTGGCTCCACATGGTGCTCCCAGCAGCTTTGCTTTTTTAACTACTCAGCCCTGCATACAAGCAGTGAGCCAGCGCTAGATTAGTTCCCTTACACATGGGATGCAGACTGCAGTCCTTGGGCACCTCAGTTCTCTGCACTTTGCTGTGAGTGTGCCTCAGTACAGACCTGGCATTCACAGGAAACATGGCCAGCAGCCTCCTTACAGAGCAGATCTGGAGATACTTGGTGTACACTTTGAGTTTCTCCTAATCCAACATCTGTGTGATCCACAGCTGGGTGTTTTAAAGATAAGGACTTGATGGGCTGGTCTGCATCGCTGCTGGCGAGAGATTTGGGACCTGCCTTGTGTATGCCTGGTTGCTGGATTACTCAAAGAGAGCCTGCGTGAGGAGACTTGGCAACACACCAGACAACTAGAGGCCAGAGCCTTCTCAACACGGGTGCCATGAGTGCATCTGCAGAGACAAAAACCTCTGGCTATAGGGTCTGGAGTTGCTTTTGAGCTGAGGCCTTCAAGGTTTATGCCAGTGATTCAGGCAGGTGAACTTGTGTGTGACCTGGAGAATATTTTCCTGTCATACCTTTGGCTAAGCAGATGGTGTCACAAGAGCGAGCAGTTTAGTTCAGAGAGCAATGCTGAGGCACTCCTCAGAGGGCAGTCACTGCTGCTGGAGGGGCAGAGGAAGGGCAGAGGACTCAGACATGTCAGGGCAAAGATTTGTCTATATGTCATGTAGACCTATGTCAAACACAAGACACATTTAAACCAACAAACTCAGTTTATCACTTTCCAGTTACATGATCACCTGGAGATCAGAACAAGCTCTTTGCCATTCATTCTGTTGTGATTTTAAGCTAAAGACAGGCTGGCTGCATGTACTGCAATCATCTCTCTTTATCTGGTGTTTACTTCAAGGGACCAAGCTCTTGCTACTCATCCTGTGGCCTAAAATGATGATGTCTCTCTCTGGGCAAATCTGGGACTTTGGCTCTTAGGGCACAAGGGAGTTCACACGGCTGCTATGGTGAATTTTGGAAGCATGCTGGAGCTGCCTCTGCCCTAAAAGCTCAGCTATAGGCCAGAGCTAAAAGCTGTCACTGGCTTCTGTGGCTTGTCCTGGGTTTCAGTGAATACCTCTGCTCTGATTTGCACTGATGTGTGCCTTACTCAGGGCTTTCTCAGTCACCTCTGATATGCTGGAGAAGATGCAGATGAACCCACTAATTTCTGACCTTACAAAGCAGGGAGCCAGAAACCCAGTCAGCCTGTACATGAGGGATACTGGGGCACCCTCTGATTTGTGCTCCTCAGAGATAGTGGCTCTGTTTAGCAGTCTTTGCAGTGAGGATTTTTGTCTGGGTACAAACTTGCTCCAGTTTCAGAAGTGCCTTTACAAGGGGTTATTCGAGAGCTGGACCTATTCTGAGCAACAGTTATCTGAAGATTTTTTCTTTAATCATAGTATCCAAAGGGAAAAAAATGTGTCCTCACATTAGAGATAATGCACTTGTCCAACAATAAGATCCTCAAGCCTGTCCAGCCATCTATGGGAGCCAGAATATTGATGTCAAAAGTTGTTGATGTGTTTTGTTTTTTGTTAGGGTTTTTCTTTTTTTTTTTTTTTAATGTCTGTTTCCATGAAGATTTCAACCGCTGTACATACATTGTTCTGGTCACAGGTTTTAGACCTGCAGCAAGCTTTTCTATGTTTTCAATATTCATTGACTGTGTCTCCTGATACCCATTGACAGATGACCACAACACCACCACCACCACCACAGCCTTTTAGCCTCAGGCTGAAGGGTGCCTTTTGCTGGGAAATGGCCTGAAGAGATGAGTGCCATAATTTTTGAGGCTGAAATTGCTTGAGCAGCATAACATACATTGTTAAATTGACTAGCTTATTAGCACTGTTAAAAACTGACCTCCCATCTGTATTTGCAAAAGTCCCCGAATGGAAAATTATGGAAAAAAAAGTGTGCCTTCAAAAATCAGCTGTAAATAATTAGGAAAAAACAATAAAAGAGGTTATTTGATGCTGGCTCTTTTCTCTGAAGGGCTGTTAGAAGTATTTGCTTCACCTACTGTCAATATGCAGAGATTATTTTCATCCCAATACCTCTGTAAATTATCTGACAGTAAAATTGAGCTTTGGCCTGCTTAATGTGCATCAAGTGAACTGATGCAGGAAATGCACACTGTGTGGTCTGCCACATGTCCAGATAAGAACTGAAGAAAAATGAGGAGGTGGATGGATTGTTTGCCCAGAGACCAGAAGGCTCCAGAAGAATCACACATGGTCTCTAAATATTTGAAATAGGAGTAAACTAGGTGGGTCTCCCCATTTGCAAAGGTTTTCCTCTGGGATATCATCCCAGGAGGATGAACTGACAAAACTCAAGTGTTGTTTCTCTTAAGAGGTGCATGGGCATTAACCCCGAATGACTGGTACAGGGTAATGCTCTGTAGAGATGTTGCTTCCTTCAGCTGTGTAAGGGGTAGGACAGGGAAGGGGTGAGGCTGTGTCTCTACAGCCTGCTCATGCAGCCTGTATTTTTTTTGTCCCTCTACCCCTGACATGCAGTGAGCTGAGAGGGCAGCCTGCTGTGTAATGGCAGGATGACTGGGCACTGCTGAATAATCCCAAGTGCTAATTATTTTACCAAAATTGTTCCACTCTTAGCCCTTTGAGAAAGCTGCTGGGAAAGTGCATCCAGCTAAGGTACTTGCAGTCTTTTGCTGACTCCTTTGCATTTCATGACCTCTGAGTGGCCTCCCTGGTGTGCAGCTTGTGCTGCTCCTCTCCCCCTGCCAAACTCTCTCTGCAGCCTCCCTATTCTGCTGCTTCTGCTTTCATGAAGAGCTGTTTGCTTGTACTTGTGCATGATTAAAAGTCTCTTGGAAATGGCAGGCTGAGGCTGTAGCTGAAACTGGGAATTAAATCTGCTTACAGGCAGCTCAAGAGGAAGAATGTTTCCATCTCTGCCTTTTGCCTGTGATTCACCATGCACTGGGAAAAATTGGAAAATAAAGGGTTCGAGACAGCCTGGAGAGTGGAGGACAGAGCAGATGCTAACAGAAGCCTTTCCATCACAGTGTGCTGGGGAAGCAGAGCTAACCTTCAGGTTAGCTTCTATTAACCAAAACGAAGACAGTAATTACCACTCAGATGAAAATTGTGCCTTCTTTCACTAAAATTGCAGAGAAAATGGTGTTGGGTTGGGAGGGATTGCACTGTAATTTCAAGCCAAATGAGTCTAGAAGAGGGGCAAGAAATAAGGTGAGCAGGAAGAAACTGAAAGGAGCCTCTGGAGCAGGGAGGTCAAAGGGTTGAAAAAAGAAGAGCTTGGCTGCTTAAGCCATTTCATTTGCACTGGGGTCTCCATTTATGTGTCCTTTAGAAAGCTGATGGCAGTCAGTGCTTGGAGGGGAAGTCCCAGGCAGTCCCATAGTCGAGTGTGTGCTGCAATTTAGTGGGGATGGGAAAAGTGAAAAAGTTACATGGTAGGGAAATTGATATGTGCAGGTACAGATTGCCCTCAACCTCAATAGAAATTTCCCAGGGAGCGTGACTTCCTCTTGCTGGTCCCCATCTGGAGGCCATGTCACAGACATTTTCCATAAGAACAGCACACTGTACATTTCCACTGCCTTTTGCTAATGCTTCAGTTCTTGCACCAAAGGGTGAAGGTGTTAAAACATTACAAGAAAACGGATCTTAAAAATGTTCCTGAGGTGTCCTAATCTTTCCAGTATGGGGCTTCTTAAGAGAGCAATTTTCTGTTCAGTATTTCTACAAAAGCTGTGTGTGGCACTGATTTTCTGCTGTGAAGGATTGCAGCCTCTGGAGGTCTCAGTTCCAGAAAAGCTCCAAGCAACCGAAACAAGGGTTTAATGAGATGAAACGTGTGTGGCAACGTTAGCCATGACAGCATTATCAGCTTTGCTGCTGTTGATAAATCCCAAGTGCATTTCCTATCCCAGCAAGCTTCAGTAAAATCCTCAAGGGCATTTCTTTTCCCTTAGCACCTGGGTAATGCCGTGCCATGACTCATCTCCTTTTGTACTGTCAAAGCATGTTCAGCTCTGTGCAATGTGACTGAGCACCTGATGTTTGGATCCACTCTGTCAATTACCTGATTGGTCAGTTGTCCTCTGGATGAAAATTTAGTGACACTTGCATGTGTGGTGGAGTGTGTTTTAAAGAGAATTATATACCCATATAACTAGCTTGGGTGAACTACCCCAACCTCTGCATTCTTTTCCGGCTGGAATTTCAGTCAAGCTTCCAGTACAGTATTAACAAAATGCAGGTGAAGAGAAGGGACTCAGTTACAGAAGCCCTCGCTCTCATCTCCTGTGAACTTCACTGTAAAACTTAAAATGTCACATTTCCTCCATGCACAATTAAAAAGACTCAATTGAAAAGGCCAGAACAGCTTGACACTGCTGCCCACACACTGATAGCCTGACAGCAGTGAAAGTCAATGGCAGTAAACAACACTCCTTGCAACCTGGACAGGTGCTGAGGACCCTTTCTACCCGGAATAACAAACAGCAGCAGTGACAGACTCTCCACGTGCCTTGTGAGTAATCAGTACCTCACCCCTGTTCTTGATGGCTTTCTTTATAAATACACACAGCTCATCTTGCCAGTCTTCTGATCTTTTCCTCTTTAGCACTGCTTCATCTATTTCTCCCCTGAGACTGCAGTCTTATTTTGAAGTATTGGGTACAATGTGCCTTTGCATTTCTAATATATGGGTGCCAGTGAATTGCCTTTATGCCTCCTTTCTTCTATTTTCTTTGACTGTGTGCATTTGATGAGCTCTGGACTGTCCATCTTTTCAGTGCTAATGCTTGGACTCTGCAATTGTGTTGCCAAGATGGGAACTTTCTTTGCAGAAGAAAATTTTAGTTCCCATGGTATTGTCGGCCATAAATAACTATTGCAGATTCAGCTGAAATTTCCAAACACATATGATCTGGCTTATTGATGTCGTAAGTCTGAACTGAGCGTCACAGACCACAAAATGTTTTATGAGCAAGGGAAAGAGCACAACTCTCATCACATACCTGCCATTATTGTGGCAGAATCTGTTTGATTCAGCACCAAAGTGGCTTCCTTGCTGCTGTAAGATGAAAACAGATGCTAGTGCATTAAGAGACCAGTGAGTTTCAACTGCTGATTTCTCCTTTAAGCAGTGCTCTTAAATTTTTTTCAGAAAGAAACTTTTCACAAAATCCATGGCTGGCTCACGCCTAGAATTTTATTCAATCCATTCAAAAAATAGACAGAACTATAAGGTGGCACATATTGTCAGAGAGTACAAATGTCACATCTTTATACAGTTTAATTTAAATCCATAGATTAAGACAGTAAAATAATTGGCCTGGGTGAGAAAATAGTTACGGGTCTTCCATGAAAGGACAAGTCTTTAGGTAAGCATTTACACAGATGTATCTGGTTAAGCATAATGTCTTCTATTCTCTATAAAAATATAAACAGCATTTCAAAATGTGTTCAGATACGTACGTTGAGATCATCTAACATGGCATTGATGTACTGACAGAATACAGGGCCTGGCTATGTCAAACCACATTTATTCATTCTCACCCAGACAAAACAAAAACATTTTGTATTATCCTCAACATAATACAGTCTAAGAAACAGTATCAAAGCAAAGACACACAAGTATGATGTTCCTCCTCCCACAGGAATTCCTTATCTTTATTTTCTCTGTAGTTTTTGCTAACATGGCAATGACTAAGACAAAAGTGGCAGTTTAGCACAGGTTAGTTATAACTCAGGATCAAGTATAACTTGCCTTTCCCAGGAAGTTTCATTGCTGGGAAGTGACATGTGCCAGGATCAAATTAAGGGCTCTCCCTGACATATATGTTTTACCTGTGCAGTATTACTTTGATACAGACTGTAGCATGTGACAGGAGGACAAGTGCAAATTACAAGGGCAGAATCTTGGATTCCCAGACAGCAGAACCAGGTGGGAAATGTAAGACTAAAGAGTATTTTAAAGCAAAAAACCATAAAAATTAAACAAATTAATGAAACTGAAAAAAGAGCAAATTCATCTAATTTTTAAATAGTGGGATGTAGAGTGTTCCTGGTACAGCTGTCATTAAGTGCACCTTAGGTTTCCCAGGGATGCAATCTGATAAGCTAAACACCTAATAATTGTTGCAAGAACTTACTGTACCCACACAGATTAAAAGGTTCAAATGTACTGAATATATTAGTCACAGGTCTAATCACATAATTTCCTTTTTCCCAATCCTAAATTTTTACCAGAGCAGCTTCCCCATTAGCTGCATGTTTATATAGCGGAGCACTCGATGTTTTACTTGACTAGCACAGATGCCAACAAGGGCTGATATTCTCCAGTTAAAGTGATCTACAAGAGAAACAAAACCCAAGGGAAGGGTCAGGTTTCAGATAAAGGCTGGACATTCTGTACTCTGGACAAAGTGACAGGTATCTTTGATTCTCCCGGTGCTGGCGCTTTTGTGACTGGGTTTGCATGGGCTTTTATATCAGCTATTCTCTCTTTAAATCTTTGCTGGAGGTACTTCTCTTCTTTGGAGTAACTTTTAGCAAAAGCAGACATTAGCAGACATGCTGCCACAGTGGACCCTCCAACACAGAACAAGATTGCTCCTGCCAGCTTGCATATATCAAGGGACCCATTGAACTGAACAGCATGGGTATCCACAACAACAAAATCATCCTTTCCAAGGGCTTCGATTTTCGGTGGCACAAGAAAACCCACTACAAGAACAGCTACACCTATCAGCATAAAAGCCGTCCCAGAGATGAGTCCGACCTGGAAAACAAAGAAAGAAACAAAACAAACCCTCAATTAATTTCTAGTTTGTCCATTTCCCTTTCTAGTTTTCATTTGGGAAGTACTCCTAGGAGGCATTTATCTTTCACTGTGTCTTGCAGATATAGTTCTCTCTCCTAGAAGATGGGCATTTTTCTTTTAGGACATATGAGGCCTTAGTAGAACTAGAATATAAGGGAAAATGTTCTTTTTACAACTCATATTTATATAATTGAGTACTGACATTTCTGGAAACAATGGAATTTGTTACTATCTCTAAACAGCATTTCATGTTGAAAGGCCCCATCAGAGAGAGGGTCAGAGTTTAACCCCAGTGCTGTGTAACTGATTATTTCTTTAGATCTAGCTGGTGGTTAGCATCAACAGTTCAGCTCCTGCTGGTAGTCTGTCATATCCACCACTTGCTTTTACTTATGAGATCTCATTCCTTTGCAGGGATTAGAAGAAAGTTTCTATTGACATATGAACAGATCACAGAGTGTTTATAGCACATTTCAAGTGTAAGTAAAAAATCTGTTTCACCCAGAACATTCCTGGGGCTAGGGATCATCAGGGAGTAGGGACTAGATGGCCTCACAGGCCCCACCCAACCTCTGCTCTTCTCCAGTTCTGTCAAATTCCCTGACCTTAATGGAGATCTTTTGGTTTTCTTGAGCCCTACATCACATTCTACTCTTAACCTACCAGTACTGTTCCCAAAATCTGGCAGGACTTCTACTGATGCAGAGAGGAGGTAAACTACGCTTTCAAGATGTACATGGGGTTCCCAGACAAGACTCTGGTGTTTCAGTGACATTGGGACAGAGAAACTAGATGATCCAAAGAACCCGGGGAGCTGACATATTTTGGTAGAAGTGCCCTGCTTTCAGACATAGTTATTTGGCCACCTCAGGCAGAACTGAGCAACAAAAGGCCTTTCTGGATGAGTACTTAATACCAGTAGTTACACTGGGAAAGTCTTGAAATGGGAGTCTTGTTCTCCAGTAAAAAGCAACAGGCAGTACCTTCCAGAATACAGAGCTCCACCTGCTCGGCGATCTCTGGATCTGAAAATCATCCTCATACTCCCAAATTGAAGCTGTGCAGTCCTCATAAAACTGATGCAGGTAGGACCGAACTCCGTAGCGTTGGTACCCTCCCTCGGTGCTGCCCTGCGCGTGCTTGGACCCGCAGATGTCAGCATAGGAGCTCATCCTTCCTACCTGCAACGAGAGGTTTCATGCAAAGCAGATCATTATCAGTGTGGTGGGAGAGCAAAGATGCCTGCAAACTCTCCAGATGTGATGAAAAAAACGGTCCAGGAGAGACCTTTCCTTCATTTTTTTTCCAAACTGAGAAATGAGCCGGGTACAGTTTCATGCAGTGACTCAGCTCAAGCGAACCCAAGGAATTCAGTGACTTGGCACAGCACAGCCCAAAGGTGCTGCAGGGAACATTCACTCCCGTACGCAGGGTGCTCACTCCCCATCTTTCACACTGATGTGCTACTGTGTTTCCATGGAGACTGAAAAAAGCAGGATATGCCAGGTAACAAAATCCAGCATCCCTCAAGGGCTCATGTTGCCTCTCTTCCAGACTGTCTTTGTCAGTTTCTGGAGTTTGTCACTTTATGAACTTTCCAAACTGCTGTGGAAAAGGGGTTTTTTAAAATATTTTTTTCTGAGCTTTTGAAGTGCAGGACTAAAGACTGACATACCACTCACAGAAATGGGAAACAGAGGCAAAGTAAGTCCTAGACAGATAAAGGAGTATATAACGTGAATTTAAATAGGGATAGTTAAAAAAAAAATAAAATAACAAGAATGCCATAACCGCATCAATCTGCTCAGCAAGACCGAAATGGAAATATTAAGCTTACAGCCAAGTACTGCTCTCTTGAAGAAGCTGATGCCCAAGCCCCTGCTGACTTTAATAAAAATCAGAATTTTGCTGGCTATGAGAACTACCAACAAGTTTCTTACTCCTTCCATTTTATTTCTCCTAACGCACAAAATCCATATTTAACTACGCAAGTCCAAGGCCTGAACTTGCTTGCGCAAGTGTGATGTTACTGAATTCACTGAAATAATACTAGCCCCTAGAAACAACTTGAGCAATAGCTCAACGTCACTTAGGCTGATCGGCTTCTCTTTAAAGAAGTTCAAAAAGCCCTAGTCCAAAGGGAACTGTTAATCAGAACTTGCACCTGAAAGTCATGGCTCAATTTATATCAGCTTCAAGAAGTACGTCAGATTTCCGCAGCAATTTCACTTAGAGGGAAGGAGGTTTTATGTGCTCATGGCAGCTGGGACCTCCCAGTTTTGCAGCCCTACAGACCTTTACCCTTTGAGAATGAGAGATCTTGCTGAGTATGAAAAACCTGAATATGCAAGCATTCAAATTAAGGAGAATCCAGAAAATATTGATGGGGAATAGCAACAGTCTGACTGAATCTTTTGGCTGGCTCTGCTAGAATCAGTGCTGGCATAAACAGTGAACTTCCAGTGAGCTCTGGAAATCTGGTTGTATTCTTGGCTCAGGAATAGAGAGGGATTTGCTTCTTCCTCTTTACAAAAGCCCATTATCTTGACGTTTTATTTATTTTGTATATCTAATATGCATTTGGTTTGGGATTTCATGATCTCACCATTCTTACAGTTGCAAATATCTCTCATACAACACAGTGATGAGGTTTCAAGGCTCTCACAGAAGTCATGACCCAGTGGAGGAGGCAGCCCAGGTGTTGCTGGGAGACCTGCCAAGAGCTAGAGGGAACACTGCTGGTGATTGAGCCTTGCAGAGCAACTCCCTGCAAGTTTCCCTTTTCCACCTCAGCCACTGCAAAGCTTTAGGAAATTAAAGAAGTGCTGTCCAAGTCTGTGTGTGGGCTTGCTCTCTGCTGATAGTACAGCACTAGTGTCCACCAGAGCTTGCTCATGGTACTGGCCTTCCAAGAAATGGTGGAAAAACAAGGCACTTCCTTGAGACAGCAGGAAGCTCCTGGGCAGCACCAGCTGCTCACCAGGTGAACTGGGAGAGCCTGGCCCTGTGGCCACCCTGTGTCAAGTTGCACATAGCTAACACTGATATTTCCAGCTACAGTTAAATATAGTGAAAAACATTTGTTTGTGTCAAGGTTTAAGCCCAGCTGGCAGCTAAGCACCTTGCAGCCACTACCTCATATCTACCCTCTATCCCTACACCATGGTAGAATAGGAAGAAAAAACAAAAGTAAATCTTGTAGGCTGAGATAAGAATGGTTTAATGATTGAAATAAAGTAAAATATAATACTACTAGTACTAAATAAAAAATGGAGTGATAATACCCAAGAAAAAGGAGTCATGCACAATAGAGTTCCTCACCACCCCTACCAATGCCAAACTTTGTCCCCAAGCTGCCATCATCCCCTTCCTGGTAACTCCCACAGTTTCACTACTGGGCATGATGTTCTATGGTGTGGAATACCCCTCTGATCAGCTCACTTCAGCTGTCCTGGCTGTTCTTCCTCCCATCTTTTTGTGCAGCTCCTCACTGGCACAGCATGAGACACTGAGAATGTCCTTGGTTTAGGGCAAGCATGAAGAAACAACCAAAGCATAGTGTGTTATCAACACTGTTCTGATACTGAATCCCAAACACAGCACTGTAATGGCTACTGAGAAAAAATTCATTAGATGCCAGTCAAAAACAAGGACAGGTTGTTGTGCATTTTTTATCATGCTATGAAGTTTTGAACACTATGATTTTCTGAGGGACAAAAAAATATAAAATTGTGTTTTGTATCAAAGTATCTGGACTATTGTGGGGAAAAGCTGTAAGTTATTTCACTTTCGGAGGCTCTTTTTGTTTCCCTCAGAAAAACTGTTTATTCCTTACCCAAAAAGAGAGGACAAGAAGCCCTCTTTACTCACTGCCACCACTCACAGCTAGCTGCCATCTTTAACAGCACAAGCACTGAGGAGTTCTCATAAAACCAGAGTTCTGCCCACCTCATACCTTAGGGGGAAAGGAGAAGAGCGAAAAATTATGTAGTTTACCACCACTGCTCCAGCTCTCTCATGCAGGGTCACACTGCCTATACCTCAATGATAAGAGCACTTTAAATCCATACCCCTCAACTCATCTTTTGGTTAAGCAAAGATTCCATCTCACACATCAGAAATAAAGAGGTCAACTAAATACTGCAGAGACTCATTCTCTTGGGTCCTTACTTAGATCTTTATTCTCACATTGACTCTACCTTCTTAATAAATTATGCTTAACTTCTGGCTAACTTAAATCATTCAGGTAAGCAAATTTAGCATCATATAATGAGCAGAATGGTAGGTATTTTCCCCAGGTGTAAGCGACTCCATAAGGTCAACCCAGGGAAGAACCAGAATTAACATGATGGGATAATGTGGTCTGCCAAAGCTTAGTTGAATTACTCCAGCTGCCACCAGGAGGATTCAGAAAGGAGGTGAAGCACTTCCCTGAGTCTGAACCAGCAACTTTAGTTATTATTACTATTTAGTTATTGTGATAAATTTAAGAAAACCCAATGTGACATGACAGAGACTTGTATAAACATGACCTTGCAATTCATTGCACTGCCTGTAGGTTTAGTCAAGAGAGAAAAAGTAGGATGCAGTGTTTCTGACTGCTTGATGAAGAACTGCCTGTAAGGACCACACAGCTTAAACGACACTTAGATTATTTTTCTTTGGCAATCTAAAAGGCTAATAGGTTGTTTTGGTCAGGTATACAAGCAAAATGATAAATAAGAGTTGGGAGGTGAAACAGAAAACAAAAGAATGATCTTATGTTTGAAATAGTTGTGATACCATCAAGCGGTATGACCTTTTAAAATGAAAGGGAAAAAAAAAAGAAAAATGAAAAGACTGCCAGAATCATGAATTCTTTAATTCTTTTCAAGCACTGTATAATTTTAATTCTACTGAGAATTTTTTTCATGGTCAGACTCTTTCACTTACAAATAATCTCCTATCTTTTTGAAAAATATATTGCTCCTTAAGAGAGAAGGTGGCTCCCCGGCCCTATATGAAGCAGCCTGGGGTAAGATGGTCTCTTTTCTCAGCTGCAATGTAAATGTAATGTTCTTGCTACTTACAGATCCGGCACAGGAACTGAACAGTCAGAGAGAAAACAGCTCTCCACAAGTAGGAAGGAAACGTGTGTCACAGCATCAATTTACATTGGATGAATAAATACTGCAGTAGCTATGATCTCTTGAGTGTTGATGTGTATTTGCATGTCTTGCCTTCAGGGCTGAGAAACTAAACACTGAAATGTTGGGAAACTTTTGCTAAAAAGAGAGTTGCTGTTACCGAAATCTGTGTTATTCACGATCTGAAAACATACATTCAGGCTGAAAGAAGAGGCTTAACCATTAAGTTTTTCAGTGCCTAAACCCCAAGGTGCTCAGGAAAATGTGGGATGTAGGATCACAGCTTCAGAGAACACCACTGTGTAGTAGCAATTCATCCCCTAGCAACTTTTGTTTCCATGGCAAAAGCTGTCCTGTTTACTTTGAGCTTTACTATCCTCTGCTGATCTGGGGAGATGTGATTGGATTGGTGAACAGACAGATTAAAAGATGAGCAAGCTCCATGAAAAATTGCTCCAAAAATTTCCAAACACTTTGCTTTATTGTGCCAGGGTTTAACACATTTAAAGAAAATAAGATATAAGGAACTGCCATTTAAAAAGCAGCACAGAAGGAAATAAAGATGTGTCATTGCTCTGTGACACCACACTGCCACCGAATGTAAGCCACGAATGCTGATGGTTGGCAGAGGTGAAGTCGCCCTCCCCCTTCTTCAGATTTACATACTTTGACCCTTCTGTTCAAAGAGCCATGTTTCCAGTCCGCGTTCCTTGTTTAGGGAGAACATTGGCATGGCACACATACAGCCTGCCTTTGACAGCGGTCTCCGAGGTGGCCCTTCGGATGCCTCCTGAGCTCCCGGCGCTTCCCGGGCCGGCGGCGGGGCCGAGCAGCGCTCCGCCCGTCCCGGAGCCCTGCCCTCGCCCGGGGCTGCGGCGCTGCCAGGGGCACCTGCTGCCGCTCCCCCGAGTCCGGCCGGGATGCCCGGGATGCCCCTTCTGTTCCCCTGCCCTGCACGGGGGTGCGAGCAGCACCTTCTCCTCTGCTCCTGGGGGGGCGGCTCCGCCCGCTTCGCCGCCGCCAGGGGCCGGAGCGGGATGCTCTCCATCTCCCGTTTCCCGGCCGGAGCGGAAGAACTCCGCAGCGCCCGGACGCTGACGAGATCTCGGCCCCCTCGACCCTCCCGGCCCGGCGGTGCCCCGGGGGCAGCGGAAATCCCGCTCCGGCCTCCCCTCCCCGACCCCCGGCGGGGCAGCGCGGCACCAGCCTGCCCGGGGAGAGCCGCGTTCCCCCCGAACCGGGAGGCGAAGCCCGGGGCGGCCGCTGCCTTCCGCGGGATGCTCCGCGCCGTGCCCCCGCCGAAGTGCCGAGCCCAAGTTTGCCGAGGGCCGGAGCGGCGGCCCCGCGGTTACCTGTCCCTCCCGGCGCTGCCCTCGGCCGGCGAGCCCCCGCGCTGGCGGCGCTAGCTGCGGCTGTCCCGGCCCGGCCCCATCTCCGCTCTGCGCCGCGCCGGCCCCAGACACCACGTATTATGTACGGCCCGGAGCGCCGCTCGCTCCCGCGCCGTGCCTGCGCACTGAGCCGCCGCCGCCGGGCGCGGAGCGGCGCCGGGCCAAGCTCGCCACGCCGCCCCCGCGCTCGCCACGCCGCCCCCGCCCAAGGGCGGCCGCCCGGGGGGAGCCCGGCGCTCCCGGCTGCCGGCGCTCGGGTCCCGGGGCCGCGCAGGACGGGCCCGCAGGTGCACGCCAAGGTCACGGCGGTGCCCTCCCGGGGTGGCGGCGCAGAGGCCTCTGATCGCGCCCCCCCACACCACCTCCCCTTTTAGTCAGCATCGAAAACCGCAGGGACCCGGTGCTGTGCTGTCTGTCCAGCCAGGGGATAATCGTGGCTGAAAGTGTCCTGCGAAGGACGAGGCACTGAGATCTGGGGGCTGGGGAAATGGATCGCTCAGAGGGAGACCGAGGGGGACTCCTCGGAGACAGAGTGAGGCTGAGGGCCAAGCGTTGGCGTCTGGGTCTGCCCTGATAGCAACAGGTTAGTTGTTCAATGGGAAAACACTGCAAGAAAGCAAGTTTGGGGGCTAAGGAAGCTACTGAGGAAAGAGCATGACAGCTGGAGAGCTGAAGTGTATCCCACAAAGATGCGATATGTAATTCCTCTGAAAAAATAATGAGAATGCAGAGGGCAAGAGTTCTAAAGACTCGTACCCGTATGGTGCACTGAAATATGCACAGAAATAGAGTGTTGCTGCATGCATAAGTGGAAGTGCATTAAAGCAAAATGGGGTAGAATTAGCCAAAGGAAAAACAAGGTATTTCCAAAGTGGCTTAATCACTATAGTATATAAAGAAAAAAGTGAGAGTAATGGTTTCATTAATAGCCCAAGCTTCTTTGGTTAAAACCCTGCTGATGATGACAGTGAGTTTGGTTAGTTGCAAACTAGGAATCATAAAAATAGCTGTAAAAAAAAGAAAAGGGGGATGAGATTTGGAGGAAGAAGTGCTGTTTTCAGTGCATTTCATCTTGTCCTTCCAAAACTGTTACGCCTCTCTTGTTTCAGGCAATGAATAATGCCAAAAGTGTTCCCCTGACCTGAGCAGAACTACTTCACAGCAGTGTGCTGTTCAGTGACTATAATCAGCATGCCTCAGCCCACAGCAGCTAGCACGTAATAAACTGACAACTATTTATGAAAAAAAACTAGGAAAATACAGTGAGGTGATAAATAAGAAGCCAGATGGGCTGTCAGTCTTAAAAGAAATTCTGTGATTAATTGTCCTGTTAAATTAGCACCAGATTTACATGTAGTATCGCAGTTATGACTGAATGCTGCTTTATCTCAGATCATGAAGATTTCTTCTTTAGAAAAAACAATCTACATGATCAGTGCTCCCTCTGTTTACAAAGATTCTTTTGCTTACTTACCTATTGACAAAAGCAATAAGTAAAAAGAACAGGAAATGCCGGTGTTGGCCCAGTTTTGTTTCCTGGCACAGAAGTTGCATTCTCAGCTAACCAAGACAAATTTATATTTTAGCAATGGGAACATTTGCAGTAATGTTGATCTGTAAACTTCAAATTGACAACCCTGAAGGGATTACCAAGGGTTAACCTTGGTAATCCCCTTCAGATTTTAGTGCACTTTTAGCACATTAGGAGAACTTCAAACTCAATCTGAAATCACAGCTGTTCTTGAAGTGTCTGCTTCAGGAGCTGAATTTGGTTATGAGAAACATTGAACAGAAGGGTGTAAATGCCCTGTTCAGCCTAGAAATAGGTAACATCAATGCAAAGTTGTTATAAAATAGCAGGACCTCTAGGTCATGGTGGGACTCAGGGTCTGAGCTGCTGGTCTATGAAGGAATTCCCAAACGTAGGTCTTTCCTTAGTTACCAGCTTTCAAAACATTTAGATGTGTTTATCCTGAGGGCTTCAGCTGGTAGTGGCATGGAGAGGAAGTGCAATATTCTACCTCAAGCTGTATATATGGTTTGTTTTTTTTCCCCTTGTGGAGAGGAAACACAAGTCTAGTGCTTTCTTTATCTTCCATCTGTTGTTCTAAAGGTTTATAATGGACAGTAGTGAGCATGCCGAGGAAAAAATCCTGTCAGGAATTTCTGTAGGTGGTTGTGTTGGTTGCCATAGAGTTTACAGGAGTCTGTCTTACTGAGAGTTGATGTGATTTTATCAGCTGGTTGGATGGATGCAGCTTAGGTAGCTTCTGGGAGCCTGTGCTGAACTGGAGAAATTACAGCTCCTGTAAAACACTTTCTCCTGTAGCAAAATGCAGCAATTGGTATGAGACTCAAGTTCCCTGAGTTGCAGGTGTCTGTTCCTATTTGCTTAATGGTGATGGCAAGATTCCAGAAGCTGTTCTGCTTCACGTGCCTGAATAGTTCTGCTGTAATGACATTATTGACACAGTTGCCTGTCCTTACCTTCCTAATGACTGGCCCACCTTCATCTGGAGAGCAAGGCCCATAAAGCTTCCACTTCTGGAAAATCTGCAGTTGACACAGGTCCACAAGGAGCAGGACTAATGACTAATAGCTGCCTGCCCTTCTTCTGGCTTGAAATCTCCTCAAGGAGCTGTCCTGCCATTAAGGGGGTGATCTTGAGTGGCCAGAAGTACTGGGGAAGAATGGGGCAAAAAGGTGGAGGTCAGTTCAGGTCTGTGGGTGCTCTTCTAGAGCTGGGATGATGTCTTATAAAGAGTATTTCATTTTTCAAAGCTTCTGATGTAGAGCATGTTTTATATATCAAAGAGGTGTCTTTTTCAGACTCAAGACATGCTGCCAGCTGCTGCATTCCTGTTTTATATGAGGTGATTTGCCTGTTGCTATTGTCCAGAAATGTCCAGTGCTTGGCTACTTGTTTGTCAGACATTGCTGTATTTCTCAGTGCTTTGTTCAAAGTGTTCCAGCTAGCAAAAATGATTAATTGTCATAATTTGTCATATTCTGCCATCTCCATCTTTAGATATAGATTTGTTCTTGTCCCCTGAGCCAGAGATACAGAAGATGCTTTCTTGACAATCAAAATCATAAATCTAGGGTTTTGTTTTTTGTGTCTTATGCTGAAAATATATGGGTTAGGAATTGTTTGTTCTCTTTTTCATTCCTGTTGGTGTTGGTGAATTTGAATATCACAATCCCCAGAAATATTTAAGGAGCTGTGTAGTCCAAAATGCACATACACAAGTGATTTAAGATGTGACAGGGACCTCACATGAGTCAGTGAACATTTGCCTGTGAGTGGATGCTGAGCAAAGAGGAATAGGCAGTAGGAATCAGAAGTATTTCAGTGACACATCTTCACTCAGAGACTGCTTCCATTCATCGTGTTTGTGTTTCCAGCGTTCTGTAAGAAACTTTCTTGCTCTTAGGCCTAGTTGTTTCCAAGTAAGCTTTGCAAGTGCAGTGTGTCTACATGGTTTAGAGGCAAAAAGCCTTAATTTAGACCCAAATGAAACAGCAAAATATCAAACCCACCATTTTCTGGAAGTGTCAAGTTTTCAAGTGTTGGACAGCAAATGTGTGCAGCAGAGAGTATTTTCTTTGCAGCACCAGCTACTACTACCGCTAGACGGCTGTGTTGTTTTAAAATACACTGCCTATGAAGATTGGTACCTGGGAGCTTGGGTTAATTTTTCAAATTTGGGTTCTTAAGGGAAGAGGAATTCAAAGCCAAGGGCTGGTGAGGGGAAGCTGTTCAGAGTCATTCTAAGAAGTTCAGTTTCTTCGTGAGGAGATGTGGTGTAATGCTCAAGTGCAGAGCACCCGTGCCAAGGGAGGACTTTCCAGAGTGGTCTGCTCCCAGCGGGACAGCCAGCTAGGGGCTGAGTTTCTGGGCACGCTGAGCTGTGGCTGCTGCATATGTGAGTTACTGTGTTTGAATGGGTTAGGACACATCAGATGGGTTTCTCTCTCTTCTGTATTCCTGTGTGCCTGTGAGGAAAAAGGTTTGAACCGAAGAGTCTTCTGGTAACTCTTGCATGCCTGTGCATTCTGGTCCCAGAGGTGAGGTTGCTAAAGTTGCTTCATATGCAGTGTACAAGTTGTTCTCTGTTTTGGTGCCCAGATAGTAATGGGAGTAAATGAAAACTTGATCTCTGGTGTGAATGCTGATGGGCATGAGGATGACTTTCATAACTAGTCTTAAAATCCCCTGGAGTCTTAATATTTTATCTGATTTCTATTGCAGAAGTCATTCTATTTCTTCCCATCATCTTTTGATAAACTAGTTAGCTTTTATAAAAAAATCACTCTAAGTTTATAATACAACTACTCTGTGGTTGGTCTCTTCTATGCCATTATGTGTAATACAAATCCTAACAACAGGGCAGAGTGAAGGTAGTACACAAATACCATGTAATCAACATAAACATAGTTTTAAAAGACATATTTTGATTATAAGATCAAAGATAGGAAGGACAACAGCACTGAGCTGGTGTTGTTACCTGTGTATCCTGGCAGCATCTGGGAGTGGCTGCAGTCAGGCAGGAACCATGCTGTCTGGAGGATGCTGTGAAAACCTCTGTGCAAAGGCATCTTCTGGTTCAAGGAGTTCTTTGTTTTTGTTCTCTGGAACAGTGCAGCCACAGTGTTTTTGTAATGTAATTAGCCATTATAACAAGCATCAATTGCCAGGCTGTCACTGACTGTCTCTTAGTCCATATTTCTTCTTCAGAAAACACTGCTAGATTTAAGCAATAAAAGTCTCTCCAAAGAGAGTCTTTACAATTGCTTCCCAGAGAGCAGTACAAAGTATAAGTACCACCTCAGCTTTTGCAACCAACTTTATTTATGGAGGAGAGCATACACTGATTGTTCCTATGATTTACAGATGTTATGAGAAAACAAGGATCTCAAATCTATCCAACATCTTGAATAGAGACACAAGGAAAATGTTACCTTCTTTGTAGCCAGTCCAACAAAAATTTCATTCCACCTTTGATCCTAACACACTTTTAGAGGGCATGGGACTGGTGGGATTGCAGGCAGGTACCCTCAAGAGACCATTCAAGAGAACACTATTATTTCTGAACTACAAACCAAAGTTCTGTGGTGACACTGTCCATCTTAATTCACTGATGATGTTCAAAAGTAAACAGACAACAGTTATAGGCAGACAAGTTCCACTCATGCACACCTGAGAGTGATAAGTGTAATCTCTTTGATGTATAAGCCAGCAAGGTTCCAGTGACAATATCATCCTTTTGACATCATCCTTAGACTTCTATGTGGGACATTTAAAACACTGCTGCATTTGTGAATATTGGCAATTCAAGGATGGATTGGTGGATACAAATCTTCTGCTTGTGCCTACAGAGTTTTAAACCCCTTTTGATTTCACTGTGGTGAGATGTTTCACTGTGGGTGTGGTGCTCTGTAGTTGGTAGAGTTAATTCAGCAGAGCTCCTTTTCTCTCCAGGATCTTTGACTTCATAAGAGTTGTGTGCAGACTTCCTGAGAAAACAGCACAGAACACCCTAACAAAATATGTTTCACTCTCTTCTTCTGTTTGCTTGCTTGGTTTTATATGATACTATATTCTCTGACACTATGATACTCTGAAAAACAAATATTTAACTGTGAATTAAGTAACTTTTTCATTCTGTTCTCATGTTTAATAGCTCAGGACAGCTGATCGTTCTGGGTGTTTTGTGCTGAAAATATTGAAGATTAAGGGACAAATCTTCAAAACTGCACTGGGATCTAATTATTCAGGCAGTGGTGTCCCATTTAAGAGACCTAAGCCTTTTTAAATCAATGAGAAGTTATCTAAATAATACATTTCAATGCCTTTTTTTTTTTTTTTTTACTCTGAGGAAATTAATGTGGTTTTGATTGGGTTTGTTTATTTATTTGGGGGATTGTTTGCTTATTTTAGTTTGGGTTTTTTTCTTTTACCAGTTCATACTCTACAGTGAATTATGTCCCAGTAAGATGAAGAGATCATCATGATGTCACTGACATGGTATGGTGGGTACTGACATAGGCTGGAACTTTCACTGGGTCACCAACAATGCCTTTTTATCAGGGGTTTTGAGTGCATTCAAAGAAAGTTTTGTAATTCTGCGTAGGTTATCAATTCCAGGGCTGAAAGATACCATTATATGTGGATATTCAACATCTCTCATAACCAAGGGCAATAATTCTGTTCTCCAACTTTTGGAACGTTTTTTTTTTATCTATTCTATAAATGAGGATGTAATTTTATTTTGACAGATTGTAAATTAACTGAAAAAGAATGTTTCTGGAAGGTTGGAGAAAGGAAATATCATTTTGTTTGGTTCAGTGGAGAAAAACAAAACATGTAAGGAGAGCAGAAAGATTTTGAAAAACCATTTTATTAAAGCACTTCTCAAAATCAAATCTTTCAAATAACAAAATGTCAAAATATTTCTAGTTTAAAACTTAATTCTTTCATTCTTCCATTAAAATAGTTTAGTTTGTTTTTTTTTTTTTAATAAATGGACAAGGACAGAGAGAGAAAAGGTAATACAAAGAAATTTTTTAGCTTCAAATGATACAAAACCTCTTATTTTGTGTCAGTCCAAAATAAATATTTGTGTTTTGCAATGAAACCCCAAAGCCCTTTTTTCCTCCAGCTATAATGGGGTTAATGACTTTCATGTTTGCTTATTCCAGTGATTAAAAGGTTTGCTGTTGTTAGGGTGCATTTTGGTCATAACCTGTTTAATTATATTGAATAGACTATGGCTTTTGTAGGAGAAACATTTTAGCTGATTTATAGCATTTTCATTGCTGTAATCAACACTGTGGCTGTTGTAGTAGAGGCAATTTCTGGTAGTTAATAACTGTAATTTTAGGGAAAATAATGTATTGTGATAAAGGTGTTCAAAATTAATGCAGTGCTGATGCAGGATAGAAATGAGGAACATGGTTTTAACTGTAAATTCTAACTAATTGTTTTAGCAATTTGCCTAGGAGTTTGCTAGATTCTTCTCTGTACAATTTCATAATCAAAATTGGCAGTCTTTTTGGAAGATGCCTGAGTCCAAAAGAAATACCAAGCTTCATTTAGAAGCTGTCTGAAATTGTATTATTAGTGTATATTCTGAATTACACAGAAAACAAGAAGATGCTTTTATGCTTTTCAGTGTTTTCTTTAAGAGACAATAACACCTCTTAGTACTTCTTGGGCAACGGTGTAGTTCTACTGGAGTCAATGGCAAAATTCCCCACAATGACAATAGAGTTCACATTTCACCACTGACTCAATCTAAAGTGCTTCCTTAGCTATGGTGGCTAATAAAACCTTGGTGGAATAAAAGGCTTATTATCTTAGGTGGAATAAAACCTTGCTTTGAACCTTAATTGTATAGGAGGGGATGACAAAAGTGCTTTGCCAAGAAATTTGACTTCCTGAGTGTTGTAGTAATGACATCTAAATGCAATTCCAGTTCAGTTGTGAGGAAGAATAGCATTGCAACACTCCTCAATCTCAGACTCCTTCAAGCCTTAGGCCAGAGACACTTTCAGATGCCTCTAGTACCTGCTGTTCTGAGGGAGCTTATTATAATGCATTTAGAATTGCTGCACAGAGATTAAGTGGAGTGAGGAGGCATTCCAGTCTTCCCTTGGCAGAGATGGCAGATAGTTTTTTCAGATCCTTCCTTTAACCAAGGTTTGGTGGTTGCGGACATCTTTTTGATTAGTTTTAGGGTTTTGTGGGGTATTTTTGTTGTTGTTTGTGGGTTTTTGTTGGGTTTTTTGTTTGCTTGTTTTGTTTGCTACATAATGAAATAGCATTTCAAAATAAGACTAGTTTGTTTCTTCATAAATCACAAAAGAATTGCCTCAAGAGAAAACCCAATTAAAACTTACCGCTGCCATGGCTCAAGGGACTCCTGAACACATGATGAATCCTCTTGTGCCCTTTGACTTCTAGTTAATAGGTATTTAATCTATTACCTTACTTAAACCCAGCTTCAGGGGTGCCCTATAAGGATGATCTCTCACCTGTGTTGCCTGGCCTATACAGGGATGAGAAACACAACTTTTGTGATAAAGTTAACAGGAGGGCTGTAGAGTTGCAAACTGGTGAATATGAGATTGTTGGTAGCATCTCTTTTTATTCTTTGGTGTGTATTAACTTCTCAAGCCCTGGCTTAAGTTGAATGTTGCCAAACAAATGTAAGGTTACTTACAATACCAAGCTTAGTCCCTGAGGGTGCTGGAAGGAAGGAAACTCATGTGCTGGTTGTGTGAGTTGGCTATAAAGTATGCTGCACTGAGTTTGTGCTCTTGATAGTGGTCCTCTTTGAGAGAATTTTCTTTCACTGTAATTCGACTATTATGTTCATGTGTTCAACTCCAAATAAATATTTCTTTAAAAATGCCAGAGGAGAGAACTGGGCCTTGCTAGCATCTTTAATGTTTACTGCTGCCTCCATCTGCTGCTGCTATGATTTCCTCTCTTGAGATTTTGTTTGTTTTGACTCTCATTTGCCTTGTATGTTAATTACATTCATGCTGTGCTCTTGTTGATGAGGAAAAAGTCGATATAGAAAGGTCAGCAAAGAACTTGCTCTTTTTTACTCTTATCTGCTTTAGTAAGGTGGGGACATTCTTCTGTTAAAATTTTTGCATGTTTCTATGTGTTCCTGATCTTTGTAACTATGAGGTAGATGAATTCCATTAATGCTAAGCTAAGTTGGAGTTTGCTATCATTTTTTGTTTAACTGGACCAGATATTTATACACTTCTGGTGTCTTCTCTCCCCAGAACATGTTGCCTGTTGGACTGTATGTTTATTTAACAAGCCTTAAAGGTGTTTTGGAAGAGATACTGGATGCTGTGCTCTAAAACTGTGGGGGGAAAAAAAGAATCTGAGGTGCTTGACATTGATGCCTGACTGTTTTGATTGCTTCATTTATTAAGGGCACCTCTTTGAGGGAAGGGGTTCTCATACCCACTGATCTTGCATCTGAGAACATCCCAAACTGTGGGTGGCACTGAGGGAATTAATATACTTTTCAAGAAGGAAGATGTATTCCTAACTATGTGTTCATACATCACAGTAGGCATTTCACTCGGCAAATAGCCATAGATAGTGTACTCAGTGACTTGGGATTACAAACTGGGAAAAGATACAGCTATGTGGTCTTATTTTCTAACATTTTGGGTAGCTTAGCACATGTCCTCCAAAAATACATTCCATCCTTTTGTAGTAAAATAATTTGGCATACAAATATACTTAGTGTCTGGTATATTTTGAGTGAGATAGAGACAGTGATAAAAATAGGACTACGTGGTTTGATACCCATGGATTTGGAGGCCTGAATTGATCTATCATTTGTTAAATACCTGATTGCATACTGTAGTGATTTATAATTACATGTTAGTATCTGTACAGCTTTCTAGAAATGCATGAATGTTATTCTGAAGATGGCAGAAACAATGTCCAAAGCTGAAGTTTAAATTGTTTTGAAATCCATGGAAATAACTCAAGATTTTTATGTTCTTAGTCCAGGTAATGACTTAAGGAGTGGAAAACGGCTGATAGGTTTATCAAGGTCATCTGAGATGACAATTATTATAAATGGCATGATTTATGTTCAGCATTATACAGGCTTAATAAATTCTGTTACTAAAATCTGATTCTAGTCTGCTTAATACTGACACTGAATGTTACAGTAAGTTTTGGTACACTACCATTCAAACCTGTTGCTGCATTCTATTTAGGCACAGCAGTCTTCAAAGTATTTGGAGTGTACTTGGTTCAGTATGACTTGCACAATTTATCTGATATTTATGTTCAAAAAACAGTTATACAAGATATGCTTTAGGGTCTGGTGGTCACATTTTTATATTCATAAGAACATTCCTTTTCCGGGGTATGTAGACGCCTTGCAAAAAAGGAAACTGCCTACGTTCTATAATTCATTACACAAAAATTGCTCTCAAATGTTAGTGAAGGTATTTTCAGCTTGGTGTTTTTAAGAAATATGTAGGAATACCCAACAAGTTACCAATACAATGATGTCCTAATCCTAGAATCTTTGTAGCTAACTCTTAAAAGCATAATGTTTTTCATGGCTGTTTCATCAGGGAGGAGTCCAAAAGTACTCACTTGTATCATATCTCTTTATGGAGTAAATTGATATAGCTCTGCTTGAAGTTAGTAGAACTGTGATGAATCTCATCTTCTGGGACCTGTGGTCATAAAGCCAGAATTCAGAAATTCTCTGAGATTTGAGTTGCATAGCAATACTCTTCATCTTGCAGAGAGGCTTATGATTCAAGGTGACTGGACTTGGAGGATTGCTTCAGAAAAACATGGCCAGCAAGGGATTGTCTTGGACTACTATGGGATTGTTACATTCCATAGAAATTAAATACACCCAAAAGTTAGAAAAGACCTGTAGTTAAACAAAATTTCAGAACATAGTGTCAATGTTGAGTGGTGTGTGTAGCATCAAGTATCTCATCTGGAATGCCTGCCCAAGAAGCCTTTGCTAGGGAAAGCTTCAAATGATTCAGGGAATATGCTTTTAATAAAAAGAGACTTACCTAAAGATAGGTGAAGTGTGACCATACAGACAGCTGCTTATTTGGTCACTTTGTTCTTGTTCCAGCTGTGTACCCCAAGTAGTCCTAACCACATCAGAAAGTTTGTGGAAGTCATTGCATACCAAACAAAATACTGTTTTTCTCTCTGTTGGAACACTCCAGGGACCATAAGGAAGGGCTGGTGATGGGCAGTGCTGTTTGACGGATGTGCCTCATCACAAGCAATGTCATATCTGTGAAGGAGGAAGCCTTGATCAAATTTTCTTCTTGCTGTGTCCTCTGGTGCAAAGATCTATATTTGGGAATTGCCTTTCCTATCTGCTGACTCATCCATGTCAAAAATAAAAGGATGTTAGGCTTTTTTTAGACCAAGGCAACTGTTATAATTTTTATAGAACTTGGCATCTCTTAGTGACAGAAGCAATTGTCTCTGCAGTTCCTAGTACTTCTATAAGGCAGTATAATGTCCTTTCCAACCAAGATCATTCTCAGGTACATGATTATCAGTAAATAAAATGGTCCAGGTCCTTTACTGTGTGGTCTTGAGGGCAGCTTGGCCTGGCCTGGCTTTTGGCTGTAGAGCCACATGCATCTATCCCCATTTTTTGCCACTATTCATGCTGCATGTGAGAAGTATGCTCCGTGGCTATGTCATTACATTGTCTGGGTGACATGAGTCAAAATGGGATCAGCATGACTACAAGCAGTGTCATGAGAAGGTGTTCATATCAATGCCCTTGCTGGATCACTATTAGAGACATAGCTGTGGGGGGATGGCAATGAAGTTCCAGGTTCGTGTTCCAGACCTGTTTAATCAGTGACATCCCCCTTCTGCTGTTTCCATGTTCATGTCCACATCTTCTGTCTGAATCAGAGGGAACTTTACTTTGAGCCCTGAGCCTAGAGGAACTTTTCTATCAGCTGTGGCTGGAGAAGTTAGTCCTTGTGGTCAGAGTGTATTGGAAGGAGTCTTGAAGGGCTTCAACACTGGTTTGATGAAGTGTTTGCTGTATGAAGCAGGAGGATGGTTTGTCTCTTCAGACCTTTGCATATTTGATTTCTTTACAAGTTATCCAGAGGAGGTGGTCTTTCCCTCCTTAAGATGCTTGCAAATGGATCCTTGTCTGACTTAGTAGAACTGAACACAACTTGCTATGTTGTGTATTCTTCAATTGTCTCACTTCTTAGAAATCCACACTTTTGTATTTTCTTCTGTCTCTTGTGCTTGTTAAATTAATTGCTAATTGAGAAATAAATTGCCTAATTGCACTAAGATTCTGTCTGGGTCCTGAAAGTATTGAAGTTGTAAATTATCTGGTCCAGACCACTCTGAAGTTGTAATTGCATTTTAAGAGCTCAGGAGTTTACCACAGAGATGTCTTTTGTTAGTCATTGACACCTTCCTCAGGTGGTGAGGTCACAACAGGGCATTTCTCACTGCTTTCCTCTGTCTTCGTTGTCTGTTCTTAGATTCTATGCACTTGAATTTTTGACACAGGCTGATACATTTACAGGCATGCCCATACTAATCTTAAATACTATGCAAGAAATGTAGTTTTCTTTTGAAAATACCTGTTCTGTGTTAACTTTTTTCTCCCCTAGATGTGAGAGAAGAAAATAAAAGAAGAATATTCATCCTGTGGTTTAGTGCCCGTCTTACATTGTGTGTTGTTCAGTCATGACTACAGATCTCATCTGGGCTAATGTGGAAGTTCTCATTTCTAGTTGTTCAGGAGATATCTGTGGGAAGACCTGGTATTGTGATGTTTATACATCAGGAAGAGTGTGTAACCATGGTCACTTAGGACCTAGTTTCCAAGCCACAAAGCTGGTGCCAGTGACCCTTGATAAGAACATGGTGGCTTGTCAAGAACAGGGAAATTGAGATAGATAACCAGGATTATGTCTGGCTTGAGTGCACCCGTATGATTGCAGCCACACCTTGGGACTGCAATGGGGCATCTGCCATGGAATAACACTGTTCTAAGCACTGTTTTTTCAAGGGTGGGCACTATTCAAAAGGCCAAATTAAGTTCCTTCAAAGGGAGTATTTTCATACTGGAGTGGGCAAAGAGTGAGTCAAAGCAGGTCTGGTAGCATTAGCAGCTACCTCATAAAGATTGTAAGAGGATGGGTGTCATCTCAGAGAGCAGGTAAAGCGTACATTTGAGGCCTGATTTTTAAAATGGGTGAATAAAACTGAAGAGGAAACGGAGATAGAGGACCTGGAAAAGAGCTAACACAGACAAAGCCATAACTGATCAGTATGATGCTCTTTCACATGGAAAATGCCATTCCAAAGCATCTGCACGGTACAGTCATACCCAAGATAATACTTCTCTTGGCAGTGTTGGGGCACTGCTGAATTCTTATGATTGGTCTGGAAATATCCAGAGTGAGTGTATTAGAAATTCAGAAGTAGTAAAACTGAAGCCTAAATATGCCCTTCAAGGGAAGCATGGAGGAATTGTGCTCTGTTTAAAGCAGTAACTGAAGTTGTGATGTAAGATTTCAAGACTGCTACAAAAATGGGGAAAATCAGCTGCCTGCTAAGACTGCAGAGAACAGGACATAACTGCACAGCAAGAGTTTGTCTTGAGTAATAGGGACTATTTTTTAATGGAATTCAGCTATACAGTTAAATATAGTTGTTCTCAAAATTATTATTCCAAAGAAAATCTTTCAGATAGACCACCTCTGTCAGGTTTTATTCTATAATTAGTTCTGTCCTACTTTTTTTTTTTATTTTTCATGACTAACTCACACAGGAGCTATTGGGAGGAAAGCATGCTTGAAAATCCCCTGAATTACATGCTGAGCTGCTGAGCTGTGAAAGCTCATACATGATAATGGGATTTAAATGCTTAAAATACCCCTGAGAAATATCAATATGAGGCCTTCCAAGGCTTTAGAACAATGACTGAAGAGCCCTGAATTTGAGCATAACTTGTTCCTTTGTTTTCTGAAAATGGAATTCATAAAATGCTGAATATCTCAACAAGCTATTCTAGCCCTTTGAGATCCACCTCTGCCTCCTCAGACAGTATCCTTCCTGTGGCACAGGTGCCTAAATGTCTAATTCAAGGTTCTCAGTCCCTTGTACTAGAATAAATTGATGTATGAACAATGGAATGTATAAAAGTTAAGATTTGTTAGCTCTTATAGGTGCCTTTGGAAAATATTTCTTATTGCTTCTGATAGTGGATTTTAGCAGAATGGTCAAGGACTCTCCAGTCCCTGCTCAGACTGGAATAGTCTTGAAAATACTAGTTTGCTATAAGATTATTATCCTGTTCTTTTGGTTAATAAGCTTTTAGAAACATGTATCCTGCAGTAAGAGAGTTTCTCTGCTCATGGCAAAGATTTTCTTGAGTTGATATTTAAGCATGTTAGTATTTAAAACTTGTGGCTTTTGCTTCCTTTATTCTTTTTTTCCTTATTCTCAGTAGGGTCTATTATGAATACCACCAATGCCCTCTTAATACCAGACCCACTGCATTTCAGTACCTGCATACAACTTGCTCAGCCCTTCTATGTAAAATTTCCCAAGCCTCCCAGCTGCTCTGCATCAGAATTAATCAGAAGATTAATTATTTCCAACACAGAGTGAATGGCTTTGTGATACAGAAATGAGACCTACAAATCTGTAGGCTTTTGATTTTGAGCTCAGAAACCTCTAGTGCAAGAAATTAAGTTGCACACAGCTTTACTTTGGTGCTTTTAGTGCTCACTGGACCTGGAGAAGGATGGATGATGTTCTGCCAGCACTCTGTGATGTCTTGCACACTGAGCCCCTGTGGAACAGGGAGTTGTTCCTCTCTCTGTTCCTTTTCTGTGAGACACTTGAAACAATGTAAGTGAAATATGGAAGCATGCCTTGAATAAATCTGTTGACAGAAGGCTATATGGATATGAGGGTATCTGGTACCAGTCCCCTCAAAAGCCATGCTTCCTTTCCTGCTTTATATGCTTTAAGCAATTGGCTTCCCAATTTGCAGGTGATAGAAGAAAAATGTGAATTTCAGTAAGTGCAAGTGGTTACAGAACTATGGCCTTTTGAAAATTTAAGCACTGGAATCTGGCAGTGCATGACCTTGATCACTGTGAAGAGAATTTTGAGACAAGCTTTAAAAGTGAAATGAGAATGCAGTTTTCCTCAGCAAAGGAAATGTAAGGCTTTTGGGGGCTTGCAGGTGTTTACAGCTAGGATGCTTCTGGGATAAAAGATGCCAAAAATGAAGTGACGGATGTTGCACTGAAGGTAGCCACAGGTTAGTCGTGAACTGCTTGAGGCTGGGTTTAAGATTTCTCATTTAGCAATACTCTCACTTTGCTACAGTTTTTGTAGCATAAACTGTGCTGTCTCCCTTGCAGTAGTTTGCAGCACATCTCAGCTGCACACTAAGGAGTGTGCACATCCTCCATCAAAGTCATTTGGCTGGTAGCCTCTCTGTTCTTGGTGATTAATCAGTCTTATGTGTACCGGAGCCAGCCTCAGTCCCCGACACTTTCTATCGAAGAGGCTTTTAATGGAAAAGGTGTTAACAGGAAAGGGCAGAAACAGGAAAGGTGTTAACTTGCAATTTTGTGTTTTGAAAGTCAAAGGGACACATGGTCCTGCTGTATTTGCAGGAAAAACAATTAAGAAAGTAACCAAAATCAATTATCCACATGATAGCTGCTCCTTAAGTTCAAGGTTAAGTGTACTGCTTTCTAAATTTAAAACAAATGCATGCAGCCTAAACCTGATTAAAAGGTTGGTTGCAGGCAGCATATTATATCAAGAACTTGTAACTTACTTGGTTTACATAAAGTAACACTTAAAATCCAAGTCCATGTGGTTAAAAGTGCTACTTAGTTTGTGTTTGCTTTTATATAGATCTACACATTATTTACAAATATATAGAAATTATTTTAGATGTTATACTGAATTCCCAACCGCTTTTGAGAAAGAATATCCAGGAGGAATTTTCCATAAGTACTGCATCTTATTCCAAGGATGTTGGTTTTACAGAAACCAGAGAGAACAGTGTTGGTTCTGTATCTTTTTGAGATATTTAATACACTAAGATAGTTTTCAGTTTCATTGCTAAATGCTACATTGAAAAATGCAGTTGTAAGGCCTTCTCCTGCAAGCCCTATAGTGACACTCTGTTTCCCTTTATTCTGCTTTCTGTTCTTGGAATTTGTAGAGTACAAAATAGTTTTTGTTGTGATATCCTGGTTCTGTTACTTAGTGAAAATTTCTCTCATCTGACTGCTAGGTTTTTTTCTGTAAAATCATAAGAGGCAAGATTCTTGAAAAAGCATGAAATCGATATTTTAATTATATCTTTTAAATTGTACTTGAATATTACCCCCCCAAAAACCTGCTAAAGAGATTTCATGTTCTTTGAGTCTTTATGCACTTCAAGCAAAATGCTGCAGTAACATTAAGCTGTGTTAAAAGGTTCAGCTTCATTACCCAGACAGCAATTAGTGAAGTGCTAGGTACTTCAGACATACCACTTTTGCAGTTCCTTTGACAATACAGATTCTACAACTGTTTCTAAGATGGTGCTGTCCATCTCACCGAGCATTTGGAGGAAACCAGTGTGGTTTATGTGAAACGTGTAAGTTGAGGCAGTGGTGTGGTTAGGACCCCTGTGCTCTGCCTCTACTTGCTTTCCTGTCACAGCTGTAGCAGCAGTGAATGAAGTAGAAGTTATATTTAGTTCTCCTTGGTGAGTCAGAGGCTGTTAAGAATGGCTTGAAGGAAAATAGCTGAGAATATTGAATTGCTGACCAAGCACAAACTAGTAATAGTCCTGTGACTTTATAGGACTATAAAGAATGACTGACTGTCACAGGACTAACAATAACACAAGTGAAACCACTGCTCTTCTACTGAAGTCCTCTGTCATTTCACTTTCAGGATAAACTCTGCTTGTATATTGGCTTGGGAGGGAATAGACCACCTTTTCTGTATTGGAGCTTTTTACATCCTAGCTCAAAAGTTACATGTCCTGCAAAACATACAGTGAGATAGTAAGCTTTTCTTTTTTGAAGTGTGACAAGATGCTGTGGATTGGATAAATGGCATCACCTCACATTTTATGATGGAAAATCTCCTAATTTCCACTGAGCAACAACTTGATGCTTCTCACAAGGAGGGGCTGGTGGGGAATGTGAAATTCAAGGGGAGCCTTGTCTGTAGTGACCATGAAATAGTGGAATTTGAGATCCTTAGGGCAGCAAAGAGGGCACACAGCAAGGTCACTACCCTGGAATCCAGGAGAGTAGACTTTGACGTCCTGAAGGATCTGTTTGGTAGAGTACCATGGGATAAAGCCTTGGAGGGAAGAGAGGACCAAGAAAGCTTGTTAGGATTCAAGGACCACTTCATCCAAGCTCGGAAGTGATGCATCCCAATGAAGAGAAAGTCAGACAAAACTTCCAGGAGACCTGCAGGTATGATCAAGGAGCTCCTAGACAAACGCAAACACATAAGGGCAGCCTACAGAGAGTGGAAGCAAGGACTGATAGCCTGGGAGGAATCCAAAGAAATTGTCCAAACAGCCATGGATCAGGTTAAGAAAGCTAAAGCCCCAGGAGAATGGAGTCTGGCCAGGGACGTCAAAGGCAACAAGAAAAACTTCTACAGGCATGTCAGTGATAAAAAGAAGACTAAGGAAAATGTGGGCCCTCTCCAGAAGGAGAGGGAAGACCTGGTTACCCTGAACATGGAGAAGGATGAGGCACTCCATGACTTTTTTGCCTGGATCTTCACCAGCAAGAGTTCAGCCATACCATCCAAATCACAAAAGGCAAAGGCAGGAACTGGAAGAATATCAGGTTGGAGAACAGCTAAGGAACATGAAGGTGCATAAGTCCATGGCACCTGATGGGATGTGGGTTCCGGGGGCAGGTGAAGCAACTGAGGCATTATCAGTCGTGTATGAGAAGTCATGGCAGTCTGGTCCAGATCTCACTGACTGGAAGAGGAGAAACATAACCTTGATTTTTAAAAAAGGAGAGAAGGAAGATCCAGGGAACTACAGGCCAGTCAGTCTTACTATGCTGCCTGGCAAGGGCAAGAATCATAGCTACTTGGAAACTCGGCTAAGACACCTGGAAAACAAAGAGGTGATTGGTGTCACAAGTGAGTATTTGAGATCACTTAAATAATCATTGGCAAGGATATGAGCAAAAGTCAGATTTAATAATAAGTGACATGTCTCAACAAGTTCGTGGGCAAGATTCACTCTACTGCTGCAGGACAGCTAAGGCACAACAAGGGAAAGGTAGCAACATTAAAATAAATGATCGAAATCCAGGCAATGAAAGTAGAAATGAACTGAGAACTACCTAGGAGTGTGTGTGTGTGACCGGTACCAATGATAAAAGGACAGTCAGGGCAAGGATAAAAAGGAACATGGCCCAAAAATTTAACAACACTCAAACTTAACAGTACTTTAATCTAAATTATACCTTAAGCTTAATAATTTAGCATAGGGAAAACACTTAACTTATATCCAACTTAACTTAAAATTTGATTATAACTTAACCATAACAATCTGAGAGAGGAATAACATTTAACAGTATTTAACCTAACTTATAACTTCAAAGTTATACTTAGCAACTTGTCAGAAGGACACTTAGCTTAGTTTATAACTTATGTCTAACAACTTCACAAAAGAACAACACTTAGCAGCATTTAAGTAAGCTTATAAACTATATAAGACAAAAGATACAGGGGTACAGCCACTTATATATGGGGGAGGATCAAGGGGTGGGTACAAATCATGAACCAATAGGGGAAAGACTGGGGAGGAGCACAGGGCGGAGTTACATAGTACAGAAACCCATGGGGAAGACAAGGGGAGGAGAATGGCTCACGTGTTTCAATGGGGCTTCCAGAAATAGGGGCATTCCAAAGGGGGGTGGTCCAGGCAGGGGGTTGGCATAAGGGAGGATTGACATCTGAGGGGAGGAGGAACAGGGAACATTTGGGAGGAAGGGGCAGGTATTAGGATAGATTGACAACTGGGATTGGGGGGGGAGGGGCTACAACTTGGACTGAACCATTGACATAGGGGACAACTGAAGAAACCATTAAAGGGAAATATACCTCAACACTGGACCAGATTGCCCTTAGAGGTTATGGATGCCCCATCTCTAGAATTGTTCAAAGCCAGGCTGGATGGGGCATTGAGCAACCCGGTCTACTGAAAGGGAGGTTGGAACTAGATGAATGTTGAAGGTCCTTTGTTTGTTTCCAACTAAAACCATTATATGATATGAGTAATTACATAGATGTAGGTAGATTAGGTACCTCCACCCAACCCTCTGTGAAAGATTGACGGGAAAATGTCGTAGGCATGTGTGCAAGTTTTACACTGCTGTGGTATACCATTTTAAATTCATACCTTGGATTATACAAAACATCTTTATCTTGCACATTTTGGGGAGCTGAAAATAAAGCCTCCTAATTATCAGTGATACTGTCAACTAGGGTAAGCATCTTGTTCTAGTGAGCAGTCTTGAATGCAGTAATGTTAAAACATAGCCATTAGCAAGTCTCTGTGATAAAAGCTTTTGTACAATGGTTGATGCATCCACAGGCTTATAACCTGTAAATTTTCAGGGACTGAGAAAGGAAAAGTATTTTTACAGGTGACCAAGCATTCCAGGTAATAGTAGAAAGCATTCAGATGAAAATAAGTAATGTAAAGGCAATGGCTGTTCAATGGTGGCTGAGGTTAAGTTAGGGATGTGAACCAGTGTGCTCTGGAGAAAAAGCTATCTTAAACTGATTGAAGGAGAGAAGAAACTGTGTAGTTGAGCATCATGTAGCAGCCAGGCATGGACTTTCTTGAGCATTTATCTAAAGTGCATATAGCTCTGGACTTGATTCCCATGCAGATCAAGGCAGGCTACTTCTCTGCTGTATGCTGAATGTTTCTCTGTCTCTGTATGGAACCTCCTAACAGCATGCATATCTGTGTTTTATTGCATTCAATGTTTTCTAGTCTAATTATAGTTTCATTGCTTCCCAAATAAGTCTGGCTCTGCTACTCATTCTGATTCACCACTGTAAACTTAATTATTTGATGTTCTCAGTAAACAGACACTCCAGGAGACAACTGGTGATTGTTTTAAAAGAAATCACTGCAGGATTTCAAGCTATCAACATTATTTCTATGGAATACAATTATGTCATCATTCATCCCAATTTCATACTTAAAGTTATTTTAAAAAATACAGTTAATCCCCCTATACCCAAAATTCATATTTGTAAGTGCTGCAAGTTTTAACTATCCAGCATGCATTTTCAAAATTTTCCAGTGTAAAACAGTTTGTCTGTATTCTTCATCACAAGGCAGACTGTTTCACATATTTATCACAATAACATCTTTGACAGCAATTTGACCCACATATTATTTTACAGCTAATGTAAAAGTAACTATTTAGTTTAATTTAATGTAAAGGTAACTGTTTTGTTTAATTTATAGTCCTAGAGTCTTTAAGCATGTCATTAAGGTGCATCAATGTGCTTATAAATGTAAAAAGGCAAGACAGGCAGTTTGCTGTGTTTAGAAATTGCTCTGGCTACCACAATGTGCCAAGGATCTGCAAAAGAGTTAAAGAATCGCTGTTGTGCTTTTTACTTCTGTGGAACACCTTATATTTATGATAAAAGTTGGCACGTTTCCATGGTTAGGGAGCTGTTCATGGCCACTGTCTAGCCTGGAGCTAATTCTATGGATGTTACCATGGGCACCGATGGAAGAAAATTCATATTGAATGAAAGAGAATCATGGAAAAAAGGCAGGAGGCAGAAAAGGAGTGACAGTTATAATTGTGTTAGGAGTCAGGAAGGTCTTATAACTGTGGAAGAGCTGTGAAGCTGTATTGGCATCATATAGTACAGAAATATTCAATGTATGTATGCTGCGGCTATGGAAAGTGTGAGGAAATAATGCTTCCAGCCCAAGAGCAAGACTGTGGCTGTTGTTCTAATCACCTAGGAGCTGTGACTCTTAAGCTCACAGTGCAAGAATAAAAACAAAACCCATTTTGCTCTCTGTAGGCAATACAGAGTGTGTATCCCTAATTCTCTCCTTTAGGAATATGCTGCCCATTTATATAATCATATTTAAGTGAAGCATGGAGCATGTCATCTTGGAAGCATTACAACACCCAGGCAGCTTCATTGATGTCAGCAGCTGTCTTGGCTGAGATATGGACAGCACATTTGAGAAATAAGATTTTTAAAAAAAGCAAGCACTCCCTCCCCCTGCAGCTCTCCCAAACCAAACCAACCAACCAAAAACCCAACAAAACCCAACCACACACACACAAAACACACAAAATCCATATCCTTGCACATTCCTTTGATCCTGATGCTGCTGTGCATTTTTGATTTCCCAGTATAATTTAAATCACACAGAGTTCTGCTAGTATTTGGGATATAAGGTGTTGAATCCTTATGGTATTTGACTTTGGCAGTTCCCTTGGGCACCAGCGATCCTCCTGGGACTGGGTGTTATTGAGAGGATTAAGGCCACTGAATAGGATTTCTGATGTGCTCATTTTCAAGGATAAAAATTCACATCAGCAAGTTTTAGTTCCAAACTTCCTTTGTCTTTCATAGCCAGCATCTCTTGTGCCTTCACCTTTTCCACTGCTCTCATCCTTGTTTCCTGACTCAAAATCAGTTTGCTCTTTTTTGAGGTGTCAGGAATGAGAGCTACTGTTAATTCTTCCTTCTTGTGCACCTGTGAGTTGAGTTACTGTGAAGAACATGAACTATCCAGTGAAGAATGCTGGAAGCACCTGCCAGCATGCATGGTGTACATGAGGAAAAGCTGGGATGAGATCCAGAGACTATATGTTGGGAGGAGTTTGAAAATTATGTTCTGTGGGGGAGAAGGCAGCAGATGGGCATCCTTCACCCTCATGTAATTTCACTCTTCAATCACCTTCCTTCTGTTCACAATGAAGAAACCTGAGTGGTCTCCTGACTCCTGTTTTCCTTCTGAGCACCTTATAAGCCTCATTGTGTGAACCAAGTGGGCCTTGTTTGTTGTGAGGACTTGGGCACTTGACTCTTCATGAGCGGCGGTTGACCTACTGCCAAAGGCCTGATGAAAGTCGGGGGGGGGGAAAAATCAATTATATTATTTGCAATAGTCTGAAAAGTAACGTTGTGGGACTCAAAGTTGTAGTTTTCCAAGGTCTTTCTGTATACGACAAAATTATTTCCCCAGTTTTTCAGCACACCTTTCCTACAAAAGAAATCATGTCTGCTATAATAAATATTGTTTTAATTTGAAAGATTAAGATTTTAATATGAAATATCAACAGCTTTTGCACCCTTCAGTATAGCAACTTTTTGTTTATTTATTTTCTTTCTTGATAATAATTATTTTTGACATGCTCCCCCTCTTATTCAAGTTTCCAATAGTAGGAGCTAGTCAGTATGTACAAGTGCAATGTTTTCCTGATGAAATCAAGTCATGGCTTTTTCTCTAATTTATTTGGAGAATAAGAAAGGGGAGAAAAGATTGTTCTTCTAGTTGGAAACTTTGTAGTAGCATCCTAATAGGCGAATGGTAATAACAAATAACAATTTACAAAATAACAATTGTGTTTACTTGTCTGAGTTTTTTCAAGAAGTAATATGATTTAGGGCTCTTTTCTGTTCAACAAGTATCATTCTGTCTGCACATTGGGGCAATGAGTGCATTTTCTGCTACATTTCAGTCTAAGGGAAATTGGGGAAAGTGAACAATTTTGCCTTGAGAGGCATGAAGTGCCTCCGTAGCAAGTCTCAGAGCTGTGAGATGGGGTGGTTATTCTCAAGGTTGTTTTCAGGAGAGATAGACTTCTCATCTGAAGTGTTTTTCTTTGGTTTGCTGTTTTTACTTCACTTTTTCTTGCTTTATTGCCTCTTGTTTTTCCTGTCATATATGCTCATTGTCCCCTCTAAAAAAATGAGTCTTGAGATAAAGCTGCGGTTCTCAAGTCACAAAAATATGTGGAAGGAGAAAAGAGCCCAGATGTGTGTCTGAGTACATGTGCAAGAAGTGAGAAAGTGACATTCTTAATGATTTATTTTCAGATCAAGATACTTATATCTGCAGATCAGTAAGAGCTGGGGCACTAAATATTTCACTCTGTGTGGAAAAAGCAGTAGATGAATGCCCAGTGCTTTGTGTAGGGAAATACAGCAGTTATTGGCTGATCTGTAATGTCGGGAGAAATTCCAACCTCTTGGGTTTTAGGCCATGGGATATTGGGAACTCTCTGTGATGCTTCTCTTCTGCCCTATTGCTTTTAGCACTTCACCCCCTCTCCTAAGGTTGGAGATTAGTCATGAGGATTTGCAACATACAGTGGGAAGCAATAGCTGTCTCTTCAAAGGAGGTAGGCTACTGGGGTGGGGGCTGCTCTGTCCTTCTTCCAGCTCCCACAAGGGAACTTCCCCCTCCACTTAGGTAAGGCTCTGCAATTCCCAGTGGATGGAAAAACTTGCTAGGAAGGCTTTGGGGGTGGAAAAATTATGTTATAAGCAAATTCCTCCATATGCAGCTTATATAAACATCTTTTAAGAAGTAATAAAGGCCTCTGACAAGGGGGATACAGAAGAACCTTCTTAAAGGATATGGTTTTAAGCTAATTATCTGCCAGTTCTTTTGACCATTGACAAGATGTGCCATGTCCCTGCTGTCTCTCTCCCCTTAGGCAGGTCCATATAATTTCCTCAATGTGTTGTGTCTACTTCCTTGTCAGGTGGGGGAATAATGGATCCCGTGTTGGAGCCTGAATGCTGGGCAATGTCCCACAAAACAACAATGTCTGGAGACCGTAATGACTTTCTTATTCATGATTTCCCTATCTGGGAAAGATTCATTATTGACCTATCTATGATTTCCCTGTTTTGAAAGCTACACTCCCAAAACTTTACAGAGACCATGGCTGCTCTGATTTTTTTTTTTTTTTTCAGTTTATTCAATTATTTAAGTGGGGCTTAAACTTTAACAAGATTTAGGACTCACTGACCCAAAGCAGTTTCCTGACCTTTGCTGGTAGAAATGTTAAAGCTCTTATGTTGTTTTTCTTGCTTTGTTGTGTGCTGAAAAATGACTTAATATTTCCATTGTTTTGGGTTAATAAAATAATTCTTGGTATTGTAATCATGGTAGGGATTAACTAGATACCTTTATCCTAAATTATTCTTTTTCATATTTGCATTTATAATGACCCTAATTGTTTTAATGAGTCATGCATGTGGTCTGTTTCTAGGTCTGAAATTTCATTGTGTTCAACAGCAGGGTGAATGGCACCTACAAAAGATGCTGTATGTGCCTTTGGAAAAAGTGGTAAACACTTGGAAAATGTGTAGAGATGTTTTCTAAGTATTGGAAATACAAGTAAACATGTTTTCTTTTCTTTCCTTGATTTTGTAAAAGTAGAGCCATATGTTATCCATTTTCTGCCTCCTACAAATTAATTAGAGCATGACAGTGTTTCCTGACTAATGGAACAAACACCCTCATTTAGGTTCTTATGTGGAAAGGTTTCTATCACTGTACAGATTTTTACATGGCAGCAATAGCAGTTGCTGTACTGTGATCAATAGAAGAAGCTGCATTAACATCAACAAGTAATGCACAGTGCTAAAAAGACCTAATTGAGCATTAGAGGTTTTGTAAACACAAGCTCACTTACCTGGTGGTGCACTTCTGTTGTTACTGGAATGAGCTGTGGTGTTGGGTTTTGGGTTTTGTTGTTTGGTTGCTTTGTTTGTTTGCTTGTTTGAAATGAGGAATCTTAATGCATTTGTCTCTTACTTTCTGTCCAGGATCTGCTAAAGTTTGCTCTGAGGGGCAGCCCTGATTTACAGTCAGTCTTAATAACTGTAGATTCAGGTTAAAAAGATTGCAGAATATTTCTTTCCTTTACTACCTGCCTTTTTTAGTAGTCTCGGGCTTCTTGGGGAGGGAGGCTTTTGTTTTACTTTCATAAATGGAGATCAGTTGCAGTGGCCCTAAAGTTGGCAGTGTGGGGATGTTCTCAGTTGTGGCAGACTGATATTGTTTGGTTTGCAAAGGCCACACTGCATTTCCCTTATGTAAGGTAGTGACATGTGGTGCATTTTTGGAGGACATCTGGTGTATTTTGTTGTGGTTTTTTGCTTTTTATTTTTTATTTTTTTTACTTTCCACAACACTACCCAGTAGTTTGGCCTGGGACAATAGCCTTTGGAAAATGACTTTGTTTTTCTTTTACAGTAGCAAAATTTTCTTTTTAAATGTCTCTGTGAAATATTTTATTTATGCTTTTATGGTTGTATCTGTGGGACAGTGCAATGCTGTTCTCTGTGTTCTTAACCAGCATAGGTGCTAACAGCTTCTAGTTCCAAAATACACTGTCCCATGGAAATGGCCTTAAGTAGCACCATGTTGTACACCTCTGAATTATGGCAGGTCCAAGAGAGTTGCCTGATACTTGAGCATCACTTCCTCCAAGGTCAGGATTGCTTGACTCCTTACTTATAAGGATGCCCAAGGTGGGTAGGAAGCCTGCATGGCTTAGCAACGAGATCATGGCAAAGGAAGTTTACAAAATATGGAAGAAGAGGCAAACACTTAGGAGAAATAAGTCATGTTACTAGTCATGTAGGATGTTGTCAGGGTATGCAGGGATGTGACAAGGACAACAAGAAGAGCTCCTTTAAGTTCACTTGTGGCAAAATGAAGACTTGGTAAAATGAGAACTTCTTGCTTAATGAGGGGAGTGCCCTGGCAACAAAGGAGATAGGGAAAACAGAGTTACTGAATGCCTTCTTTGCCTCAGTCTTTACTACTAAGGCCAGCCCTTGTGAATCCCAGACCCTGGAGGGAAGGGAGAAAGTCTGGAGAAAAGAGGACCTTCCCTTGATTGAGGAGAATCGGGTTAGAGGTCATTTAGGCAGACCTGACAACCACAAATCTAAGGGCCCAAATGGGACACACCCACAAATCCATTTGCCACAATGGGATATACCCATGAGTGCTGAGGGAATAGCAGATGTTACTGCTAAGCCACTCTTTATCATCTTTCAAAGGTCATGGAGAGCTGAAGAGGTGTCTGAGGACTGGAGAAAAGCCAGTGTCACTCCAGTCTTCAAAAAGCAAGAAGGAGGACTCAGGAAACTATATGTCAGTCAGCCTCACCTTCATTATGGCCAGGAAAGGTGATGGAGCAACGAATTATGGATGTAATCTCTAAACATGTAGAGGAAAAGATTATTAGGAATAGTCAGCATGGATTCACCAGAAGTTAAGCCTTCTGCAAACGACTGGCTGGGTAGATGGGGGAGAGCAGTGGGTGTTTACCTTAACTCCTGTGACATCCTCATAGGCAAGCTGAGGAAGTGTGGGATGGGTTTGTAGACAGTGAGGTGGGTTGAGAACTGGCTGAATGGCAGAGCTCAGAGGGTTGTGAGCAGAGGTGCTGATGATGCAAAAGTGGGAGGAATGTATGACACATCAGAGTGCTGTGCTCTCATTCAGTGAGGCCTGGACAGGCTGGAGAGTTGGGTGGAGAGAAACTGAATTAAGTTCAACAAAGGCAAGTGCAGGGTCCTGCATCTGAGGTACAACAACCTCAGGTATCATGACAGGCTGGGAACTGACCTGTTAGAAAATAGCTCTGTGGAGAAGGACCTGGGGGTTCCAGTGGACAGCTAGCTGTCCATGAGCCAGTATTATCCTGGTGGCCAAGAAGTCCAGTGGGATCCTGGGGTAGACATTTGCCAGCATGATGGGAGAGGTGATCCTGACCCTCTCCTTAGCCCTAGAGAGGCCACATCTGAATTCTGTGTCCAGTTCTGGGCTCCCAGTTCAGGGAAGAGAAGAAACTACTGGAGCAGGCCCAGAAGAGGGCTGCAAAGATGGGTGGGGGACTGCAGCATCTCTCTTACAAGAAAAGGCTGAAGGAGCTGGGCCAGTTTGCCTGAAGAAGAGATGACCAGAACGGGATCTTATCAGTATTTATAAGTATCCTAAGGGTGGGTTTCAAGAAAAGGGGATCAGGGTCTTTCAGTGGTGCCCACTGACAGGACAAGGGGCAATGGGCACAAACTGAAACCCACTTTCCTATGAGAGTGACAGAGTCTGGAACAGGCTGCCCAGAGAGGTGGCAGTCTCCTCTGGATATATTAAAACCTCACCTGGATGCGAAGCTGCTTTAGCAGGGGGGTTGGACTAGATGATCTCCAGAGGTTCCTTCCAGCCTCAACCATTCCATGTTTCTATGCTCACACTTGGTTAGCCAACATGGTCTTTCAGCTGGCTCTGATTTTACAGTGTGTCTGGCAATACCCCAGCTTGCCTCATTCAATTTAGGATGATAGTTTATGACATTTATCTTTCAAGAAACACAGTGATCTCTTCAGATACTGTTCTTTTAACTCTTGGATTCTGTTTCTCCCTCTTTGTGACTTTTTCAGATGTCTCTTTAATATCTCCTATTTAGCAGTTATTTTCAGCTACCCTCTTAACATATTAAAAGGGAATAAACCCATCTATACAGTAGAGAGAAAAGTTACATTTAATGCTCCTGACTGGTGTACTTGCTTTTTCCTCTAGCCTACCTCACCTGGCGCCCTCAATCACCGTGTGACACTGTTTCCTAGGACAAACCCTGACTGGGTTCCCTGAAACCTTTGATTAGTAAAAGAATAATCCAGGGAGAAGTGTACAAAGTGCTCCTGTGAGAGAATCCTTTGGTGCTGTGTTTTTAGTGGTGCTGCCACAGAGGTTCCTTATGGAGGGTGGGAAATGCATCACACAGGCTTTTGGCTGACTGAAAACCTTTTCACCTGATGGCAGTGAAGAGTACTGGGCTTTGATGTGCCATTTGACTCAGGTCTGTCAAAGAAAAGTATAGTCAGAGAGAGTTTCTGTATCCCCTTACAGTACAGCAAGTGCAAAGCAACTTCCACAGAGGTCTCATCCTTTTCTGCACTCTCTGAGAGATTAGGATTGTCAAATTGAACAGAAGACTCATAAACTGGTAGAGAATACAGTTAATTGGGAAGATTTATAGGCTTGTTAGCTGAAATGTTTCTTAATTTAAAATGTCATGTATTCCCTGAAGGGAGACATTACTTCTAGTTGAAGCCTTAATTGGAATGGACTAATTTTCAGTGCTGGGACTTCTACTAATACTGAAAAAAATCCTTTAATCTTGAACAGAGAGAGAGAGCTATTTAAATTTCATAAGCTGTAAAAGTGTCAAGAACACTGGTTTTAGCTTTCTCTCCTGAGGTCACAGAGGAGACTAAAAGGTGAATAACAGCACTGGGCAGTTGTGAGAAGGTGTTCAAATTTTTTTTTTTTTTGCCTAGAGCTGACTTGAAAATGTCACAACTTTTCTTTGCCTCTTACACAGTGATCCTCATGGTGTCATACTGAAATTGTTTCAAATAGGTATACCTTGATAGGTTGCAGTTCTAATGCTTACAGGCTGGGTAAAATTGAGATATCTTTCTGAAAATGGAATTTATATGAAGAATAATCACTAGTATTATTATTTTTTAATGTTTTCAGATATCATCTAGGGTCAATGTCTGCAACCAGGTCATGCCAAGGGAAGTGCTCTATATGACTTTAACGCCCTGTGTTTGTTGGGATGGTATAATGTACTCTTGTCTTGTACTTCTTCCAAGGAATTTTCAGATTCTTATGTTATCTAACATATTTTAGGCACTTGTTTCTATCTGCTCTGTTAGGAAAGAGCAGTAATTTTTATATGCAAATAGATGTATGATCCTGAAGTGCAGAGTCTAAAGTAGAAGCATTGGTACAACAGACAAAAAAAAAAAATAAAAAAAAAAAATTGTTGCCCATTACACAGAGATTTTCAGCTGCAGAGATTTTGGAAAAAACATCTAAAGCCACATGGATTAGTTTTAGGTAGTCCTGCAAAGGGCAGGGAGTTGGACTCTGATCTTTATGGGTCCCTTCAAACTCCAGAGATTCTGTAATTGTGTGTTCAGGTGGAGTGTATGCTTCCCTGTGCCCCTCAACATTTTGGGGGGGTTGGTGTAGTGGGGGTCTTTTGGGGATTTTATATTGCTTTGTTCTGGATGCACCTTATGAGCTGTCACTGAATTGTCTCAGTGATTGGCTCTCCCATGAGAATGAGTAGTCATTGGATATTATTTCTCTTTCCTTTCTCCAGAAACAAATAATTGTAAATTGGTTGTGGCTTCCTTGACAGCAGCATGGGAGGACAGGGAGGACACCAGTTTCTCTGTTTAATTCTTTGTAATTAAGCAGTAAGACACAACTTTGGAGGTCTGAGTGCATGAGAATGTAAGGTGGCAGAAGATGATCAGTCAAGTATCACAATTCTAAAAAAATCACTTTTTTTGACCTTCCTATGACTTGGAAGTGACAGACAGGGTTAAATGTGCTCTAGTCCTACTAGCAGCTGCTGCCTGCCCAAAATGAGGGACCCAGGGAAGCTGTGACAAGCAGGGATCACCAGGGATGCAAAGAAGAATCTTGGATAGGAGCAAGGCAGAGAGTGGTGTTGTGAGATTTCCATGGCAACAAGGTGTCTGACTATGGGTCATCTGTGACTCCAGTGCAGAAATAACTCCTCAAGCCTTCTGTAAATAAATAAGTGCCTGGAGCTTGATCCTTCACTGGTATAAGTTCAGACTTGTGTGGTTGCTTTTGATAGATGACTCATGCTGTGAACATATAGCTTGTGGAAGAAGAAAAAAATAACTTATAGTTCCCTGGTGCTTTTTTTAATGCTTTTAGAAAGTCTGTCTCTTTTTAATGGAGATGATTTTTTTTTTAAATATAAACATAGGTTTCTGAAAATATAATAATTTATAACATAGCAGTTTGGTTGTGAGATCTGCTGCATCTGTTATGAAAATCTTCCATAACTGACAGTTGATAAGAGCAAAGGTAGGAGCATATCAAATCCAGTGTTTTTGATTCAAAAATTCTGTCCTCTGGACAGCATTCCCAAAGTCAAATCCTATTTTGCATCATGTGTGATGCTTTAAAAAAATCATGGACTCCACTGCTTAGAATTAGAATGAATGTGTTTGTGCTAACTCCTGTGTTTTGAAATAGAGCTAGAAAAAAGACTATAAAGTGGTGCTCCAGTAAAAGCAAGCATAAAGCTGTAAGTATCTGATAAAAAATAAAATGTCAGAGGGAAGACAGAAAGGAAAAAATCCTATCTGGTTCTCTTTTCTGTGCTAAGACTCAATGTAGATTTTAACTAACTTGTGACACCATCTTTTCATGGCAAATGTTTTCTAAGGTTCCCAGTGTCATAAATAGTATCCATTAGCATCATCCCTTTGGTTCCCTTAGCAACTGATACAATCAATTCAATGATAGTTTCATCGGCACAGAAAAGCATCAGCTACCAGAGTTATGGACAAAAAGCAGGTAGGCTGGAATCTATTTGTCTACAGACAAGCTTTATTTCTTTCTCTCCTCCTTTCTATTTTGAGTTGCAAGCCTTTAATCACAAATTAAGCACAAATCTCTTCAAACTATGCTGTGCTTGTGCATCAGTGATGGTTGATGCTGACTCTAAGGGATTCTCAAATCCACTCAGCCCAGCTGCAAGAAGCTTGATATTTCAGCTTCACAGCCTGAAAACATTCTTCATTTTCATATTTTGGATTGGGTATGAATGTGTCACTTTATTTTTTTTGAGTATTAATTAGAAATTTGCAACATTAAGGTCATGCTGGGACTTGTTTCAGTGGGTAGAGGAAAGGGGCCTGATTGCTGCTGCTTTCTTCATTCCTTTCCAGTGCAAAGGGGTCGCATGCAGTTTGTGTTTTCTGTCACTCAGATCCACTCTGAAGAAGAAATTCAGAAAACAAGTAGGAATTGCAAAAGGCTAGTGTTCATAAATTGTTCTGCAGACTCCACTTGTGGAGGAAGATGATATGGCTATGTATGGTGTATAGAGGAGGTGTATGACTTTCAATTATATATTATATATATATATACACATATATATATTTTCTAGAGTAGCTTCTTCTGCTGAAGCTCCAGTCCACCACTGTATGATTCTGTCCGTAGAAAGGCTTTCTTCTCTAATTTGCACTACATTTTCAGTACCAAGTATCAGTAAGGAGGGAAGTAGTGCTATCATAGTGAGTTGATGGAAAAGCTCTATACTGTTTAAAGAAAAAGTAATTTTTTTTTTCTCTTTATTTAATTTTTCTTCATTTCTTCAGAGTCTGACAACTGGATGTATTCTGAAGAAATGCAACACGTAAGATGAAAACATGACTGTGTCAACTGCTGCTCCTGAAACAGATGAAATTGTTGTTACTTTTGTTCATTTAGGTACTTTAAAAGAATTATTAAAAACAAAGTTAATATCAAGCCTCTTGAAGTAGGTGCAGAAGGTCCCTTAGGTTCCCGTGGGGACTTCCCAAGCTAACCATGGAACGTAAAAATTTATTAAACAATAAGTTCACTGCATATTTTACTTGGTTCTAATGAGTGCTGCTCCTAAACTCCCAAGAGTTTCCATATCAGTTCTACCAATCCTGAAGCCCACTGTCACGAGTAAGATTTCTTGCAGGTTTCAGAGTTCAGTGTTGGAAAAAATCAGGTGGACGAGTCAGGCTTGCTCACTGTCATGAGTACTGGGAATAGTGCTCACCCCCTGAAGTAACGGGACACAGTAGGATGACTCACTGGCTTTTTTGGGATTCTGCTTTCCCCCAGACACTTTGTGATTCAGTTCCTATAGTTGCCATGAAGGAGCTGTGACAAGTTCAGACTGATGGCCACAGAGAACTATATTCCAACTTAACTGAGGCCACAAACTTTTTTAGAATGTAAGAATGTTTTCATAATTTCACTAATATAGGGTTTAGAAGCTGTTCAACAGTCTTCCAGCACCATTACCTTAGTTCTGATGGAACTTTGACATGGCACTTGCCTGTAGGGATTCCAGTAAGGATGTAAGCTCATTTGATCTGAGGTGGAGGAGGAAAAAGGCATGGCCTCTTCAGCATTGTAGAGCTATTGCTTGATATCTCATGTGAGTGCTGGCATTTGTCATCAGTTTTGGTTTGGCCACGTTGTAAGGTAGAAGTATTCATTGTGTATGCAGATATTTTTTTCCCTCCCTGTGTAACAGACTAACTAATTT
>NC_031769.1:58771046-58889565 GCF_001522545.3 Parus major
TTTTCTTCAGATGTAGAAATATTTATATACAGGGCACTAGTTCAGCTACAGTAGAAATAAAGACAATGGTTTGATTTATTTACCCTGTGCACCTACAGTGATTTCATCAGTATTGCATTATTTGATTCTACCCCCTCCTCATTCTTTGATTACAGTGCAAGCTTACACCAGTGAAACTATTTCACACATTTTGTTTGTGGGATAGCTTGTTTGGCATCTGCTGCAAGTCTCATGCTATTGCAAGGGAAGGGAGAGACAAAAGATTTCTATCTAAATCTTTGTGGAACAGCTACTCATATCTTGATGATGCAAAAATGTAAAACGACAACTGTTTTGTGACATACCTTTAGATATAATCTTTCAGAAAAAACTATGGCAAAAGCAATGCAAATCAAAATAAGTTTGGATCACAAAGATACTTGACAGTGGAGCAAGAAAGCACCTTGCCTACTGTTAAGTCCTCAGCATTTAGGACTGTCAGAGACCAATCTTTCTCCGGGAGCTTGGGTTAAGAGGACACTTTTCTATCTAACGTCTTTATGTGAGCACAAGGAAGCCGAGCTTCAGTTTTTCAGTGTCTATGCTTACCCTTCTGGTTCCCTTTTTCCTTTTCTCTTCCTTTTTCTTCATCCATTCTTTCTTTCTCCTGGATGACAATCATCCTCGCCTGATTGCTGTGTACATTTGTGACCCCAGTCTTGTTAAACAGGTTTCTTTTACAGTACCTTACAGCTTCAAAGTGAGAAAGAACACTCTAAGTCATTTGGCAGGGCACTAACCCTTTAGAGAGGAAAATCATTAAAGTACAGGAGTGGAAGTCCCATTTTGCAGACCAATGCATGCTTCAGCCCAGGCCTTGCAGAAGACTGTCCCATGGGAAAGTCCTATCCTGCAGTGGAGGAAATCCTGCAGGCCCTGGTCTCTGGGAAGTGTTTGCAAGTTCTTTGTGAAATCTGGTGTTAGGAGAAAATATTGAACTGTTAGATCATGCCAAATGCTTACAGCTAAAGGCAAACAGCAGCAAACCCACCAAACTGCAGAACAAATGTTTCGTGCAAGTCCAGAGGATACCTGATAGGATGTTATCTCTTGGCTAAGCAGTGCAAGATTATTACAAATCTAGGATCATTAATCAGGCTGCTTTAATTGTCCTTCAAGCTAGAAATGGTGTGGGAGAAGAGCTTCCAGGGGCTGGGATTTCCTCTTGTGTGTTAGATTTTATATCTGCAAGAGCCACAGATGAAAAATGGTGTTAAAATTTGAGAAGTTTTAAGCATCCTTCCTGAGTGACAGCAGCTTTCCTGGATAAACAGACATAGGCAGGGACACTAATGTGCCTGCACACCTACACACTCTGAGTCTGATATGATGAGTGTTCATGGATCTCCATTGTATTTCACTCACACCAGTGGAAAACTGAATTATTTGCAGTATATTTTAGAGCCGTTGTGTTCAGTCCTCACTCAGAGGTTAGGGTAGTAGTTTTTCTAGAGAAGATGAATCTACCAGTGCATGAATCCATCTCCTCACAAGTTATGGCCTGGGTGATATCATGCTCTGTGCACACTTCAGTGAGAGGACAGCTTGTCTGTACTGCCCTGCTGCCACCCATGAAGCTGCTTATTTGCAAAAAATCAAAGATGGGCTTAGGTAGAAGCAGTTGATTTTGTCTGGTGATACTTAAGACCTGAAAAGAGTGAGACAGTAAACACATGACATAAAACACAGGAATACAATAACAAAATAAACTGTACAAAGTATAATTCAACATCAGTTCACAAAGGTGGGGTGAAAGACAAGGGCCTTAACATCAGTCCATAGAAATCCCACATTTAAAGGGAATAAATACTCAGTATTGGCTGTACCTTATGTTTTAGACAAGAAACAAATAAAGAAAATAGGAGTAGCTGCAGTCAAATAACTTTTTAAAATAAATTGTGTTCTGTTTACGAGGGTTTGAATGCACGGTCAGGTCCCTTGACATTTTGGATGTGGTTGTTTCAGAAGGATTAGCAGAATGTAATTTTGTGCTAAGTGGCCTTGGCTAAATTTAACTTGCCATTACTTTGGTCTTTCAGTACAAGCTATGTGTGCCAATTACAAAACTCACTTTTGCTCCCAGAAATGTATTGTAGACAATTAAAAAACTAAGCAAAAATTTGTGGGTTTGTAATTTTCCTGTGGAAGCTGCTGTTAGAGGAAATGTAGCCAGCCAGACTTTTGACATAGACACATAGGATCACAGAATAATAGAACAATTTAGGATGGAAAGGACATTTGAAATCAGTGAGTCCCACCATTAACCCAGCACTGCCAAGTCCACCATTAAACCATGTCCCTAATTGTCACACCAATGGGTCTTTCAAATACCTCCAGGGATGTTGACTTAACCACATCCCTGGGCAGCCTGTTCCAGTATTTGACAGCCTTACTGGTGAAGACATTTCTTTCTAAAATTTTAACCTTTCCTGACACTACTAGTGGCCATTTCTTCTTGTTTCATTTCTTGCCATTTAGGAGAAGAGACCAACCCCCTCCTAGCTACAACCTCTTTTCAGGCAATTGTAGAGAGCAATGAGGTGTCCCATGAGCCTCCTTTTCTCTAGGCTAAACACCCCCATCTTCCCCCAGCCATTCCTCATCAGACTTGTGCTCCAGACCCTTCCCCAGCTCCATTGCCCTTCTCTGGATCCACCCCAGCCCCTCAGAGTCTTTTTCATTGTCAGGGTCCCAAAACTGGACACAGGACTTGAGGCACAGCCTCACCCGTGCCAAGTACAGAAGAACAACCACTGCTGTGCTCCTGCTGGCCACACTATTGCTGATACAGGCTAGAATGCCACAGGCCTTCTTGGCCACCTGGGCACACACTGGCTCATGTTCAGCTGCTTTCAACCAACTTCCCAAGACCCTTTTCCACTGAATAGCTTTCCAGCCACTTTGACCCCAACCTATTGGGGTTGTTCTGACCCCATTTAGGGTGTGGCACTTGGCCTTGTTAAACCTCGTACAACCAGCCTAAGTCCATTGATTCATTCTGTCCACATTCCTTTCTCCATCAGACCAACAGCTTGCCCAATCTGGTGTTGTCTGTGAACTGAGGGTGCCCTTGATCCCCTCATCCAGGTCATCAATGAAGATATTAAATAGGATAGGTTTCAGTACTGAGCCTTGGGAAACACCACGTGTGATCACTGGATTTAATTTCATTCCCCACTACTCCCTGGGTCTGGTCACCCAGCCAATTTTTCCACACAGTACAGAGTATTGTGTATTATGTATACATCCACACCATAGGAAGTCACTTTCTTCAGGGCAACACTAAGGGAGACAATGTCAAAAGCTTTACTGAATTCTAGGTAGACAATATCCATAGTCTTTTCCTCACCCTCTAAGCCACAGAAGGAGAACAAGTCACAGAAGAAGATTAGGTGAGTGTTGTGATTTAGTCCCAGCCAGCAGCCAAGCCCTACACAGCTGCTCACTCACTCTCGCACCAGACGGATCAGGTAGAGGATTGGAAGGGTAAAGGAAACTAGTGGGTTGAGAAAAAGACAGTTTAATAGGAAAAGCAAAAGCCTTGCACAACAGAAAAGAAAACTGGAGAATTAATTCACTCCTTCCCATGGGCAGGCAGGTGTTCAGCCATCCGCAGGAGACCAGGGCCCTATCAAGTGTAATGGTTACTTGGGTTGACAAATGCCATCACTCCAAGTGTCCTCCCTTTCCTCATTCTTCTTCCCACTTTGCATACTAAGCATGATGTCACATGGTCTGGAACATGTTTGTTAACTCATTGGTTAGCTGGGGTCACTTCTCCTGGCTGTGTCTCCTCCTGGCTTCCAAGCTTCCCATGAATCCATGTTCCTTGACAGCGTGGCAGTAAGGAAAGCAGAAAAGGCCTTGGCTCTTTGTAAGCCCTGCACAGCAATAACAAAAGTATCTCTACATTATCAACAATATTATCAATAATTTTATTTAGCTCAAATCCAAAAAACAAGCCCATACCAGCCACAGTGAAGAAAATTAACCTTACCCTAGCCAAAACCAGCACATCTGGCCAAGCAGAACCAGCCTCTCATAAATCCATGCTGTCTGAGCCTGATCCCTTGGTTGTCATGTAAGTGCTGTGTGGTGGCACTCAAGAAGATCTGCTCTATCACCTTCCCTGGCATCAAGGTCATGCTGACAGGGCTCTAGCTCTCTGGGTCATCCTTAGGGCCCTTCCTCTAGATAGCAGGTCTGCTGATAAATGATGGAAAGTATCTCAGTGAGCACTTCTGCTAGTTCCCTCAGTACCCTGGGGTGAATCCCATCAGGCTGCATAGACTTGAATAAGTCTAAGTGATGTAGCAGATCACTGAGCATTTACTGTTGGATTCGAGGGCTGCTTTCTGCTCCCTCTTTCTGTCTTCCAGCTCAGGGGACTGGTTACCCAGAGAACAATTAGTCTCTGTATTAATCTGAGGCAAAGATGGCATTGAGTGCCTCAGCCTTTTTCACACCCCTATGTCTTTCTCTCCATCCAATAAAGGATGAAGATTCTCCTTTGCCCTCTTTTTGTTACTGAGATATTTACAGAAACATATTTTATAGACTTTTATGATAGTAGTGAGATTAAGTTCTACCTGGGATTTGGCCCTTTTGATTTTCATCCTTCATAACCTCACAGCTACCTGAGTGGCCTGCCCCTTCTTCCAGTAGTCATAATCTTTTTCCTCCTGAGTTCCAGACAAAGCTCTCTGTTCAGTCAGGCTCATCTTTTTCCCCTCTGGCTCAACTTTTGGCCTATGGGGACAGCCTGCTCCTGTGGCTTTAGGATTTCCTTCTTGAAGAATGTCCAGACTTCCTGGACTCCTTTGCCCTGCATGAAAGCCTCACAAGGGACTATCTCAACCAGTCTCCTAAACAGACCAAAGTCTGCCCTCTGGACATCAAAGCAGACTGGAGTTTTTAACCTTTATCCATGAACAGATCCTCTAGCCTGGACTGGCACTTCACTCATCTGCAGGAAGAGAGAAACACAGGCTCCACTCCCTGTGACATGGGTCAATGCTGTCACAAAAAAAAGGATGAGCACAAATTTCTCTCTCATCCACATTTGGACAGCTGAATATGGCCTGAAATGATGAGGTCAGGTTAAACAAGCAGAGCAAGCAGAGGCTTAGCACAATTTCCCAAAGCACCATATATTTATTTGTGTCTGAGTATGAATACACAAGGCTAACTTTAGTTCCTGTTTTTGAAATCGTTGGCCCTAATCTACATAGACCATCATTTATTCCCTGCCCTGCCCCCTCCACTCCCTCCCATTTTTTAACAGATGGAAATTTCATTTTCCAGAGCTAGTTTTTTCCAGGTGGAATGCCTCCAAACTACAAAAGTGAATTTCTCACAATCGTCCATGGACAGAATTAAAACCAGGACTTTAAATTAACTGGATTTTGCTGTCAGAAAATTCCAGTTAGGAGCATTTTTGTTTTTTAATAGTATGTTGCTATTCAGAAAGCTCGGCAGAAAAAAAAAAAAAAAGAAGAAACAGTGACCCCACTCCATCTTTGCCCCTTCTGCATAAGAAGTTAGTCCTTAATTATAGCACAGGGCAGAGACTACACTTCCAAAAGTTCAGCTACCCATTCTAATAATTTTCAAGCTGAAATCATGTTCAGAAAAAACTTACTTAGGCACAGCCCTTTAATTCATTCTGCCAAGTGCAGACACCTGCAGAGTCACCAGAAGATTACTCTAATGCAAATAATCCAACCCGTGGCATGGAGTACATCACAGAGATTTAGTTACCGCCATTGGTGGGGAAACCAGAGATCTGTGGCCAGAAATATCACACAGATGGGCCTGTTTGAAAATCCGCTGCATCCTGGGCTTTCAAACCTTAAAAACAGATGAAGTGATTCCAGTGTGACCCCTGCTGTGATATAATGGATCCTGTCTGTGCGTGCAGTGTTTGTCATGATTTACCTCTTGCAATTCCTGGCTTGTGAAACAGACGGCAATTCTGAAAATGAATTACTATTGATTAGACATCCTGCACTATTGAGTTCTAGGCAATTTTATGAATTTATTTATTTGAATAAAAGCTTTTAATGACCCCACTAATTTCAAATGGCTCTAGCAAAACAGCAATTCTGCTTTCCTTTTTTTTCTGTTTGCCAGTGGCAGATACATAGTTTTAGGCCCTGTTTATGCCAGCTATGACTTGTCGACTCTACACAGACAGAATTACCTGATTAAAACGACAGCATGGGTGTCAGGGGAAGCAGGAGACATCCTCTCCCAAGGACACAGTCTGCACTCAGAGCGCAGGGGGAGCTCTTGCATTTCTGTGGCAGGTGGAAGAGGGGTCGAGCCCCCAATCCCAGAGCATCGCTGGGGCAGAGAATCCCTCAGGCAGAGCATCCCTCCTTCTGCTGAGCACAGCAGCAGCAGGCTGCAAATAAAGGACTACCAACAATACAGCTGGGGGCTGGGCCCCTTAATTACCCCTCACACCCTCCTGCCAAATAAAATGTTCTGCTGAGAAAGGAGAGGATTAGGTGCTGCTCCAGTAAAGATGGGATTGTACAGAAACAGGTGAAGATCCTAAATAGGCAGCCTAGGTTTTAGAATGGGCTGTGATTTAAAGTCTAAATCTTGCCAGTATCATATTAGGCATATCTGCTTACTATAGAAATAAACTCTGTGGTAAGATGTAATCTGGCACTGAGCTGTGCACTGATGGAAACAAATGACAAAATGCTCCAAGGAATCAGGCTCTCCATACTCTCTTTAAAAGCCTAAGAGACTTCTGCAAAGGTGTTTCCAGAGCATGTATATTAATGTCTTTTAATAGGGATTTTTACTGAATAACCTAGTGCGTGTGAATAGCATGCACATTTCAAAAATCAACAGCCCACTTCCTCCCATCAGAGGAAATGGATTAAGCAGCAATTTTGGTAGTACAATGGACCTGCATGAAGGAATAACGCAGTTTTGACACACGATAGTTTCAGGAGGCTGACACAAAAATAGGCCAAAGAAAGTCTTCAAAGGCACCTAGGCAGAACATTTCCAAGAGTTGGAAAGAGCTTGTACACAGAACATTCTCCTTTCATTCAGGCAAAAAGAATGTGCTTACATGGCAGAAAGGACAAGGAGTGGGAGTTACGCATGACTTCCTGAGATTATTTTCAGCCCTAATCAATGCAGCACTAATGCAGCAAGGTATTATCAGTGCTGTAAACAGCCTTGAGTATGCTGGCTATAGACTGATAAAATTTTAAAAAGAGGGAGATAGAATGAGAGAGGCAGAAAAGGAGGAAGTAAAGGAGCTCGCAGAGGGCTGCTCTATAACAAGCAGAAAAACAGGTTCCTGTAAGATGAATCTGGGCTCAGGCAGGCACATAAAGCCTTTAAAAAAGCTCTGCAGGGAATTAAATTCTCTACCTTACTCTAAAAACATGTAGCAATAAAACAGGCTGTTTATGACACAGAATGTCTACAGTTTTAATTGAAATTTGTCAAAAATATGTATCTCCATGAATGGAGGCTGAATTTAACTGTTCCAAATGGAAAAAAAAAAAAAAAAATATCAAGCTACAGGTTAGAATGCAGTCAGTCATCGAGAAGTCTGTGAAAATGCAGGTTTCTTCATTTACTTATTAGGTAAGTATTTAATACCCTAAAGGCAGATAATTTCCATGAGAATCAGAATAAGTTTTGACTGTAAGAATGTATTCGAATATGGACTCCTGTAGTGCCTCCCTTAATTCCTGCCTGGGCATAAACAAGGCAAGTCAGAAGCCAGTGGCTTTTCTGGTACCTTAGCAAGCTGTTTTTCTCTCCATTATGGTGGGTGCTGTCACCACCACAAGGTGATGGTCCAGTCCCTCCTACTTCCTTTCCTCTTCTCCCCACTGTCTTTCCCCCTCCTTTCCCCAGCATTCAGAGTCTGGCATTCAAATCAAAGGTTTGCTTTGAAGTTATAACTAAAATGGGAAGCTGATAACTATTTTCCTCCCAGTGCTTTAGTGATGATGAATTGCTGATCACGAAAAGGAAATGACTTCTTTTTTTTTTTTTTTTTTCTTTTTTTTTTTTTTTCATTTACATTCAAGCAGTAAAAGTCAAGGCTCGGCACTGCAAATATGTGCAAATTCATCCACTGGCTGTGTGTGCTACAGCAAATCCTATGGAGATAAGGAGCTAAAGCAGCAGGGGTGCAGCAACATAAGCTTCAAAGCTAGACATGCAATTTACTAGGCAACAAACTTAACAAAGGGCAAAGGGATATTTAACAGGGAGGTGAAATATTCCAACCATTAAACAGAGCAAATTGTAGTGACGGCCAGAGCATGCTGCACCTCAATATAGAACGTGTATGGGAAGAAATACAGAGTTTTACCCAGGAATTAGTTTAGCTAATGATTATTTTTTTCAAGCAAAGGGATATTCTGAGGGATTGAAAATGTTCCTGCTGTTATGAAGAGAATTAAGTAAAGTAATATTTGGAGGGTGTGAGGTTGGGTAAGAGAAGGTTTAGTAATTGGTGCTGAATGCTTAAGGTAGTCATCCTGTTCACCATAAATTATTGTGTTTAACCATAAGCAAATTAGATCATGTCAATCTTTTAGGAGGCAATTAAAGCAATAGATTTTCTGTGGCCTGTTTTCACACACATGAGGCCTGATCCAACTCCCATTACCTCTCCTGGGCACAAGCATATATCTTGTATTCAGAACAGCTATGGCTTTTACCACTGTCAGTGGTAACTGGGTCAAGCCCATCTTACAGGGCAGAAATGTACTTTGAAAAGAAAAAAACCTCAAACTCTCTTCTGAACAAGTATCAGTCCTTATTTTAAAAAAATAGCTCTGGTGAAGAATTCATTCTGATCCAGATTCTTCACACTTAATGATGGAAATTCTGGAAGGCATTTAGGTTTGCTGAGCACTTGCAGTAATAGCAGTTGATTGGTCTTTTTCCTGCAGCCACCTGGGTCTTTAGTTAGACATATTAAAGGACTGCACCTACATTGCAAACTGGCCTTTTTCCTTCATTTTCTGCAGTTCATTTGTGTCCAATCGGGCTGCATCAGGATTCATTGCATTTAATGGGAAATGCGCTCTTCTGGATCAGATACCTGTTTTCAATTTGGAGAGTATCTGATTCCAGCAGCAGAGGTGACAGGAATAAAGAGGAAAGGAGATGTAAGTGCCTATAGTATAGATTTTTACCACACTAACAGAGCTGCCAGATTCTGAATCACTGAGACCTTAGAATTTACTTATATTTTTTTCTAATTACAATGATGAAACAAGTCAGAAATTAACTATGTCCTTATTTGAGCTTATTTGAAAATTAGCTGTTGTCTTTCTCTAAGCATAACTTGGTTTTGATATAAAAGTTCCTTTACCACAGTGTTTCCTCAGAGCCACAGCTGTCTAGGGAAACTGCTACTCTGCAGTGATGAGCTACAAAAGTATTCCTGACATACTGCCTAAGTCAGCATCAGGCTTACTACTGGTTAGACTGGGATGCAGTTTAGTCTCCCTATAACCTGCTGCTATCTTTCAAGAGTCAGCTTGAGGGTTAAACAGGGAATGACGAACAATATTGCTGTGGGGACTTTTTTATAATTAAAAAACCTCTGCCTCATTTTTTTTTTCTTTCCAAAATCATGCCATGGAGACAGCATACTTTCTGTACCAAGCTTTGATGTAATTCATATTAGAAAGAACACCAAGGCCGATTTATTTATGGTGGAAATGTCAGTGTACATTTTTCCTAACAAGCAGAAGGAAAAAAAAATTGTGGCATCACAACATTAATACTGTAGGTCTGTGCTTCAGTTCAAAAGCAGTCTGCTGAGGTTTATTTGATCAACTTGAATTATGGAGAAGATAGATCTGTGCAGATTACTATTTTCAGCTTGCTTATAGGCATTTGTAAGATGTTCCTATATAGAAACAAAGCAATATGGAAAATTTGGTATCAGCTTTGCCTCATTTGGATCTCATCGCTGCAGGCACTCCACCTTGAAGGTCTAACAGAAGTCATAGTTAGAGGAGAGAACCAGAAGGGCAGGAAGGAAAGTGTTAAGATGAATGTGAAAGAATAAGCCAAGAGGGGTTTCTTATTGACCTCTAAAGAAAACATCAAATCATACCCCAGATTGCCAAACACCATGACAAAATACTTTATCAGACTTTGATGACCATGTCATGCAACCAAGCTGAATTCTAGACAAGGGCCACTTCTGCTTTGCTAATAAGATCATGCATATTCAGGGAGATTTCCAAGCGACCTGGACCAACTCCTTTCCACCCAACAATGAACAGCCCACCTATGTTGGCTGAATTCAGTACTTTCATTCAGCTCAGTTGGTAACAGACATCCTCAAGGAGCCACAACCTGAGCCCCAAGAAGTGGCCTCCTCAGCCTGGGAAAGAAAATGCTCAACAGTTGGTGCCACTCCTGAGAGCAGCTGCCTGTGCAACACTCAAACAGAGGGGCCTCCTCTTTCTGACCATCTGTTAGTCCAGTGCTGAGGAAAACTACATTGTAGACTTCATTTCTGGCCAGCTGGCATACAGTCTTATAGCTCTGAGTTTATCCAGAAGGTAGCAAAAGCCAGCGTCAGGTCTGATGTAGATAGCATCACAGAAGTGGTCGGGCCAAAAGAGAGGTGGATGGGCATTTTAAAAACAAAGCTATATTTCATTAGAGAACACCCTATAACTAAACCTGATATAATCCTGTTTTCTATGGAAAGAAAACAAGCTTGGCCAAAATTTGTGTGAATGGTCAGTAGGTTTGCAAGGAGCTGCACTTGATGGGATGCATTTGGTTCTAAAGAGTCCACATTCCAGCCCTATCTATATAGGTTTCTTAAACTCTGCTACCTAAATACCAAAAGCACTATCTGTATCCCATTGGCTCCAGGGTATGGATATCCCAGTTCCCATGAGTGAACCTGTAAGCCCTAAAGGGCTGTAAAAAAATCTGTAGCTGCTCCTGAGGTTCATGTCCCCACAGCACTATATCGATCTGGGAGATGGTAGAGCAGCCACCCCGATGTGCTAGAATGTCCTCAGTTTGCTTGGAGGACAGGCAAAAGCTGGGGGCAGGGTTGGGAGAAAGGCAGCCCTTGCAGAGTTCTGGCAAGGGGATCTACTGGCAGCCAAGTGACCAGAACCATGCTGCCCACTCTGTCTGTGCCAAACCTACGGGGAGTCAAAGCTGCTGCCAAAATGTGAGGTCAGTAATTGCTCTCTGTTCCTCTGACACCTCTCCCTGAGGAGACATGCCAGCCCTCTGAGGCCTCTCGTGGATCTGCTTTCCAGCTCTGCCCTCTCCTCCTCCCCTTCCCACACCTGCAGCAGCCCACCTCTGACAACACCACTGCGGGAGAGAAACACAAATTTTTGCATGTGCTGCCAAGAAGGTTTGAATCAGCCCTGCCCACAGCAGTGTCCCTGAGAGAGCAGAGACTACCATAACCTCAGCAGCACGGCTGGCAGGGCAAGGTGCATTTTCACCTCCACCTGTCTCCTCAGACACAAATACCTGGCAGCACACGTTTGCAAAAATCATACTGAAACAACACTCCTTCCCTGGAGAGACAAGGAAGATACAAACTGCCTGTGACAGATGTTAGCTATGTTGCTCAAGGCTTTACTAAATGGCACTTGCAAAACATGGGATTGCCACAGTAGAAAAACCTACACAGAAGAGAATAATTAGCCACTTCATTAGAAAATGCAAACAACCCCCTTGCAAACAAACAAACAAACGAAATAATCAGGGGAGCAAATGGAGTTACAGTCTATCATCTCAACATGTCCAGTTTAGAGCATTTTTGAGCTGACATAGCTGAGACAAGTGAGGGAGAAAGGCCTTTTTGTTATGACACTGGAATCAGAGCCTAAGGTGATCTAGATCTGAAGAACAGCTTAAATGGGCCTTCCTGTCTCTGCCTCAAGTTTCTTACATTTCCTTAGGCGAGCATTTAATCTCTCTATAGTGGATTCCACATTTGTAAAATAAGAGTAACACTTCCTTCCTCCCTCTTGTGTAATTAGTCAACCTGGGCTAAAGCCATTGAATAAATTAGCTACCTGAAGTAAAATTTAAGTGACGGAATTAAAATAGAGGTCCTCAGCATGTTCACATATGCTGCCTAGAGATGGAGACATGTGAAATCTGTATCCAATAAGAAATAGAATGTACCCCCATGCTCCTACCTTGGCTGTAGCATATTGAATCTTTGGGGCACCTGAATTTCCTTGCACATTTAGCACCCACCCCTTTGAAGTTATTGTTTGAGGAATTGACCATCACAACTGTGATCATTCTGGGGACAAAAATGTCCAGCCTCCAGAAAATATACCGTGGAATTGAAAACTTTTATTTTTTTGAGGAGCAATCATTACATCTGATAGAAAGAGATGTCAAAGGGGTAGGGTTTAGTGTAATTTAGTGCTAAATGAAAGATGCTGTATAACAAGGACTGTGTGATCACAAAGGCTTTGAAAGAGCAGGAGCATGCTTATCCTGTTTGACAGCATTACCCACAATGTGTCATTATAGATATTGATGGTTATAGAGCCATAATTAAAGTGTTGTGCTTAAATAGCTAAATGTAGAAAGATGTGTCAGATCATTAACACAACTTTAAGTTTAATCATGTCTGGTTACAGAGCCGAGACAAATATTTAAGGTTCCTTGCTAAAAGAAGAGTTACTATGTCTAATCATCAAAGCAGAGCTGCTTGCCAAGAGCATAAAAAAACCTAATGGGTTTTGCAAGAAAATTATGTCACCTTCAAATTAACATTCATAATACAGATGGCATTTATAAAAGGTAAAGTCATTCTTATTGACACAGTCTATCTCAGTGACTGTCATAAGAGATTATGAACCCTCTGTCCAGAAAGATATTTTGCCAAAGCAGGGTTTTGTTAGAATAAGACAGGCTGGAAAATCTGGGTGACTTTATCTTCTTCCTGACAATTTCTTCATTTGGACTTAAACAGTGACATATGGATGCCTTGTTTTGTGCAAATTATCAGGATCATTCAGGCATCTACTGCTGCCATACACATGATTTTTCTTGTGGTGCTCACTGGATCAGCACTGACTCTGTGCATGAATGCAGAAATGGACTTCATAAAACTTGCAGGGAAAAATTTTTTTTTTCAACATAACATTTGTTATGAAGGATGAAAAAAAGGCTGAAAACATAATTCCCACCAAGTTTGTAAGTGTAGATGGGCTAATATAATAATAGAATTACCTAATAATGCTGCTACCTAAATATCAACTACTTTTGAAATAAACATAGGATGGGAGAATGTTCAAAAACCATGAGCAGAATGGTACATATAACAATTATTAAAAAAGAAAACATTAAGAGGGATCCTTGACAATGCTTCACATCTCTAAAAAAATAATTAAAAAAAAAGAAAGATTGGTTTAACTATAGAACTTTCATTGCCTTATTTGGATGTGCCTAAATTTGTCTTAATTCTTCCTGAAATATTTTTCTAAAACCTGAGATATTTTTATACAAGAAAGTGCAGCATATATTGAAAGTTGTAAAAGACAATAGTAAAGTGTAATGAGGAATAATGCAGCAGGGAGTTATTAACATCCTGCATTACACCACTGGACATAAAAAAAGACCTTGTTTATGAAAATTATGTGATGTGATTATTATTACAAATATACATTATTTCATACTGGGAAATCTAGTACAGAAAAAATGAGCATAAATCGTGATATTTTAGAAAATGACCTGTTGGACACTGGGAGATATAACTCCAAACACAGAAGGAAAGAGGACTGGGGGCTGGTGCTGATGCCAGACAGTCATTGATAAGACTGGGCAGAGAAATTACTGCAAGCTGACATGAGTTAAACGAAACCACCCTCAACAGTCAATGTGCTGCAGAGGCTGGAGAAATGTGCATCAAAGTTGTGTGAGAACCTTCATCTGGAATACTGGATCATACAGCAGACACTCTGTGTATGGGAAAGGTGCCCAGGGAGGATCAACGTAATTTAGGAAGGGCCTAAAATAAATAAAAAAAAATAAAAAATTGTTATAAAACTCATTCTGGAAGTACAATGATAAAGACAGGATATTGTGACATTCCATCAACGTTTTAAAAGCAAAGATGAATTTTTTACTACAGCTAAAGATCTATATGCAACTAAGTAAATGGAAAGAAATTAAGAGTGAATTTTTAAGAGGAATTTCAAGAAAAACTTCTTGACAGTGAAATATATTGCATTGTGGAGTAGTGTCCTCAGGGAAATAATGAAAGCACTGTCACTTGGGACTTTTAAAATTGCACTGAAAAAAAACCTCAATAGAGTGTCTAGGAGAGAGAACAGTCTTTGAATTGGCCTCAGGGAGTCAAACTGAATGACTTAATTGGTCTTCTCAGTCTCTAATTTCTTCAGGACAGACCATGCCCTGTGTGTTTTCCACACAGGGGAAAAACAAGCTCAGGCAGTCCCCAGCCAGGGTATTGAGTTTCCCAATGCCTGTGCTGAGGTGGAGAGGGGGCTGAGGTCCCCAGCAAGGCCCTGGTGGCTGGAATCCTCCCATTCACCCACTAAGCCCCCCCATTACTTCCCTTGTCACATCCCCATAGCTCGGTGAGAAGCAACAGTGGGGCCCAGATTAATTCATTTCAGTGTTGCAGTCTCTCATCTGGGGAATTGGTGACAGGTTTGCTGTTTTGGTTTTTTTTTTTCAAGAGACCTTTATGTCCCATGATCTTTATATTTAGAGGATTCTTCTGTATCCAGATATTTGCTATGGAGAAATAATAAACAAAAGCATCTGTGGCTCTTGGGTCCTACCTTTCTGCCTAATCTTTTAGAAGATCCTTCTCTTTGAGCTCAGCATCTGATTTTCTTCTCCACGTCTCTTGGTGTGGCTTTTCTCATCATTTGATCATGTAGAGAAAGGTTCAGTTCATGTTTCAAATTTCTGTATTCCTTTTTTATTTTCTTAAGAGAAACAGCAAAAAGGAAAAAGAAAAAAGGAAGTAAGAAAAACAGCTACTTAAGACAATAAAGCTCTAACAGTGGAAAAGCTTTTGTAGTGTAAAATCAGTAACCTCAATTCTCTGGTGTAACATGACTGCTTTCTAAGATGTGCCAGCATGGTAAGGGAGGTTCAGCTTGTGATTTGGGATTTGATGGAGAAGAGGAAGTCTGACTGGAGCACAAGATAGTCTCGATATGTGTGTAAAATGCTTTTTAATGTAATGTAAATTTACAAATTTAATGTAAATGCTTTTTTTTTAATTCAATCCATCTTATATTCATCAGCATAAATTCAAGCAATCTTAAATTGTTGGATTATAATTGGATTTATACTAAGGCCATAGAGAGGGAAGTGGAATGACAGCCCTGATAAAACTTCTGCTTCAGTTCATTTTGCATGCAATGGCAATTCAGCAAACTAATAACAGATAGCAAATGTTAAGCACATGAGCAACCAAAATAAAAGCATTCTGCTTTAGCAAGTGTTTAATTAGTCTTCATTTACAGAATGCATATAAGCAGATCAACATGATCTGGCCATTATGGAAAGTATTAGCATTTTTTTGTAAATTTAAAGGACTGTCTGCTCCTCAGAGGGATTTGGTTCCTTCTGACTCAGCACCATAAAATATAACCATGTAGCAGATGCACAGCAATGAGCACATTGCTGTCCACCTGAGTTACCAATTTAAAGAGGAACAGACTTTTCTGACAAAAGTTCCCCCTTCCTCCCAGGTGAAAGTCAGGTTCTTTTCCTGCTTGGTGTTCCACAGCCTTTTTGCTGTCTTTTTTAGATTTCTTCCTGCTCAGCTGTTACAGGTCTTATTCTGAGTAATCCCATTTTCTTCTTTGACTGATGTAACACTGAAGTGCTTGGCACCTTGGTCTGGATCCCACAGGAGGAACAAAGTGTCAAGGTGCTGCAGGAATAACCCTTAAGCTGTCAAGTCTGAACTTTGGAGAACACTTCAAATAGCAGTAAGGGTATGTTTGACACACACCCTGTGTTGGAAATTGCCACTAACTTGTGCATCTTGTAACAGTTCTGAACTGCGAACCAACACTTTGTTATCTTGGTGCATCAGGCTCTGCTGGTCTTGTCTAATGCTGTTTGAAATCACTGGAAGCCATTTCCTTAGTTTCAGCCTCCTTTCAGTCTCTCCTCCTCTATATGTTAACAAACATTCTGAAAATATGGGATCAAAGTAGTGCTTGCAGTCAGATCACCTAGATCTTCTTTTTTTTGTTTTTTTAACATCAAATATGTTTTCAATGGCTCATTTATCCTGAGGTGGGGTTTTTGTTGTTTTTTTTCCCTTTCTACCCATTTCTCATGCTGAAGGATATTAATGCTGTAAAGTGCTCGAACTTACTGCTGAGTTTATGGATGCAGAGAGTAATGTTACTTGGCTTTTATGGGCCCCTTTTTAGGCACCTAACACTGTACAAAGGTGGAAAGTGCTGTTTGCTGTATTTTACAGGTGGCAAATTGTGGTACTTGCACTGTGGAATGACTGAGCTGGGAAGAGTACTAAAGCCTCTGGCAGGCATATTGCATTTCCAGTGATTTCTGAGAGCATATTCATGTGCTTGTACTTAAGTAAAAGCTTTACCACTTCCCCTGATCTGAAACAATCTTCCCTCCTCCTTTCCTCCTCCTAAAGCCCAAATCAAAAATGCTTACCCCAGATTGTTTGCTGAATCTAGACTGATATAAAAAAAAAAAATTAAAAAAAGGGCATGAATGAACATGTGAAGCAGGCTGTGGAGTATTAGCGGAGCTTGTCTTTGTGGGCCTGAAAAGCCCATGATAATGAGCTCCTCCACTGGGAGCGGAGAGGAGCACACATGCAAAGGAGGGTCTTGGGCTTCGTGTTTCATTAAAGGAAGGTTTCAGCCTTTTCTCTTGGTAAAAAAACAGCTTTGAAAATGGAAAGCGACACAAACTGATCATTATGGTTGAAAGCGCCATCATTAAAAAATCTCTCGTCATTCACTGGCTCCTGACAGCTGGTCGCTGGGGCCTGAATAAATACAGCCAGCACGGCGTGAATTTTGGGGGAGACGCTCCATATTTCCCTAACTGCAGGGGGGCTGTGCCTCCAGGGCCACCTTGGGCCCCCCAGGCTACCTTTCAGCTGGCCACCTCCGGGGGAAGCAGCCCCTGCCCCCTCCACCAGCGGGTCCCCTGCCTGGGGACAATGCCCTATTGAGGGGTTTAGGATGCCTTGAATACCCACCAGCCTGCTTTGTCCTGCTCCCCTTCTCCGCCTCCTTCTCCCCTTTCTGCCCTCTCCCAACCTCTCCCTTTTCTCTGACAGAGCGTTTATCAATCCAAAAGCCTTTTGCTTCAGCCGGCCCCCTTGTCCTGCCATCATGCCTGGCTGAGCCTGCTGTCCCAGCAGAGCCTCGCCCCTTGGAGACTGAGGGGAGATGCTGAGCTGTATTCAGAGTGTGGCACAAAATAAGTCACACGGGCAATAGCAACACCCAAATGCTTAAAAGGCTCTTAAAGCCAGAATGGAAGCCCGTGTCCTGTTTGTGGAGTAGATTTCTATACAGGAGCACCCACTTTTCCCTTCTGTGTGTCCTTGGCTTTTCTTCAAAGGGATTTTAACTCTCCCATCAGCTGTGTAACCCTATCTGGTCTGTGTGGAGCCAGATTACGTGTCACTGTTATTCTAAGGCATCTGCAGACATTTAAACTGCCAACCAACTAAATATTGCAAATGCTTTGCACAGAAGAAGAGAAAGGGAAAGAGAGGAGGGAGTGAAAATGGAATTTAAATGGATTTCCTAGCATGTTACTTGCTAGTAATCAGAGGCTGGAAGTCAGGAAGAGGAGGGAGAGATGGGGAGAAACAGGGAAAGTGGGGTGGGGAGGAAGCCAGTCGTAAAGTCAACAATTAAAAGAATCTGTAAACAGACATCTGCTTTGAGATGTTTAAGGAAAGAAGCAGGCTTTGTACAATTGAGAAAGGCAAGACTGTTTTATATGTATTTAGTGTTCTAGGCACATTGGGTCTGGGAAAAGTTACTGAGAGCATTTAATGTCTTATGGGCAGCAAAAGAAAGGAAATGTAACTACTGAATTATTGTACACTTTAAAAAAAAGCAAAAAAAAAACCAACAACAACAAAGGAGAAAGTCAAAGGCTTTGGTTTCTTTTTAAAATAAGTGTGTGCAGTCATTCAGAGGTAAATGCATTTTTACCAGAGATAGAAATAGATTTTTCTGAGAATTTCTACATGGCAGGAGTCACTACCCAGTAGGTTTACTGCTACCGTGAAACTGTTGGGATGACATATCAGTGACACTAATGTGACACCATTGTCATGCAGAATAAAAACAGAGAGGCAGTTTTACACTGAAAGGTTACAACAACCTCTACCTCTCATCAAAAGGCTGGGGATTAAGGCAGGGAATTGAGGGGGAACCAAGACCAGGTGCTGGGCACAAGCTGCAACACAAATTCTGTTCTCAAGCTGTTTTCATGCTTTACAAAATTACAACTTCTCTGATATTGCTCCTCTTTTTCTTCTTCCTTAATAATTGTATGGTGATTTAGAGTTTTTCTGGTTAATTTTCATACTACAAAATTAAATCAGACTTCCTCACAGCACATTTTTAATTTTATAAGTTACTTCACATTTAGAATATTTTCTTTGACCTAAGAGAAATGAACTGTGATTAAAATGAAATGTTTCATTATTTATTTAGCACTTTATAATGGCAGGAATCATGACCACTGTTTCCAGTGTTGCCCTGAATTTCTTTCACAGTGACAGGCTCTGGGGAAACCCACAGTACTTTGGAATGTTCGTCATGGGTGGAAGAATGGAATAAGGGAGATGGAGGCCAAGAGAGATGTATGCAGGATGAGTTAAAAGTGATCAGCCATGCTGAGATGAGGCTCTAGAGGTGAGATCTTCTATCCCTGAAATAGAGGAAATTTTGCTGATGGCATCAGTGAAGTTTATTTGGAGCCACTGCCTCCCAAAACCAAGTCAGCTAATATTTGATCCACATTAAGTGCATTTCTGCTCAGACAAGGGCGTTTCTCAGGAGAGTCATCTTTCTATAAGGAGATATAAATCACCATTTATTTCTGAATATTAACAATCATTACCTTATTTTTAAGCATTTACACTGCTTGTTTCCTACATGTATTTAAAGATAAATTAACACTTATCTTGGAATGATAAACTGCAGAGAAATACTTTGATGGTTTTTAGATTCTGCAGAAACTTGTCTTCTAAAATCCAGTTCATATGTGAAGTTTGACTCAACAGAAATTTTTTATAACTGTGTAAAATTCAACTTACATCTTAGTGCAAGAATTAGATTTTAAAGAATCGGTTCTAAAAATTAATGTTGGCCAATGGTTCAAATTAATTCCTATGTATATGCATGGCAATTTTACACAGTAGGTCTGGGGATCACCTCAGCAATTTACAGTAAGGAAAGGATGAGGCACTTGTAATAATGCTAAGTTGTATTTTCCTACAAGCTCAGCATGTAAGTAACCATAACTGGTGCCACTACAGGACTGTCATGTAACTTGATTTTTAGAAATCAATAAAATATACTGACATATAGACAAGGCAAGTCCCCTCATTTTGCCCAGAAGCAATGAGGACAGAGTGAAAAAACACTCAGCAGAGGAAAAAAGCTCAGCACCTGACAAATACAGACCATATGTTCCAAAGCACAGTGAGAACTATATTTTAGAAAAACAAGAACAGTCTCCTCTTTAAAAAATGAAACCACACTGTTTTTGCAGTCTCACAATGAACCATGGACACATTTTGTATTCAGGTAGCAGTTTAGAGAGCTCTGGGGCTATGGGATCAATATCTGCTGATACAGGAAAATGTAGAGCCCTAAAAAGCAATGTCAGAAAAGTACATAACTAAAGAACTACCAGAGGCACATGACAGGGTGAGATTTCTAGCTAGTGATAAATCACGTCTGCTCTTAACATGATGACATCAGCTCATCCCCTGTGAAAATACTTCCAAATTTTACCTCAGTAGCACCCAATGTATAACCAGCTGTAGCTGGTTCTCCAGTTACTGTGTCATAAGAATTCTATGAATGCTTCATATTGTTATTTTCTCTTGCCTACAGGTAATAACCAAGATGTAAGGTTTCTCTCTTTTGTTGAATTTCCCCTTTTTACAGAAATCACTGAGGAATTCAAATTCCTTCCTAAGTCAGTGGTCAGTCCTCAGTACTATCACTGCTACTAATAAATAGACAAGTCATGTCACAGCTTTAGGGAGGGCCTGCTAAAGCCAAGTACAAACTAAAAATGATGTTAACTTAGCATTCAGATATCAAGAAAAACCTTTGCTCTTCTCTCATGATGGAGATGCTACCCCTGAGAATGAAGAATTTTTGGCTGCTGAATGTCCATGATCACCCATCCCACTGCTACCTGGGAAGCCCAGATTGTTGCGGATGCATGGCTCTTCAGCTTCCCAGAGCTGAGTCTCTCTCTGAGCTGGATTTCACCGTGGAAGGATTGTCTGTCACTCAAGCAGGAGAAAAAGGAAATTAAAACTACTTGTGATCTGCCAGCTCCTGTGGTCTGCTCAGTTGCTGCCTGCCAGGGGCAGCCCTACACTCAGAGACTTGAAGCTATGTGGGGGGAACATTTGGCTGAGAAGCTGCCAGCAGCTCCAGAAGTGCAGAATTATTTCTCAAAGACCACTCCTGCTGCTGAGCTCTGGTAAAACATTTGGAGCCTGGCAAGAATATTGTTATTAAAGCATCACTGCTGCAGTTTTTCTGCAGGAGATTGACCATGGAGGTTTTTTCTCTTCAGCCAGCATGCAAAAGTTTGCTGGTGCCACTATCTCAGTCACAGGGCAGAGAAAACAGCAGGCACACTGGATCTGTGCTGATGCCAGGCTCAGCTGCTCCGAGTGCAAAGCATAACACTCAAGGGCAGTGTTTTCAGAGGCACAGCATTTACTGAGAGGGGAATGAGGCTCCAAAGATATAAAAATAAAATAAAGGGATAGGCATCTGGGAATTCAGTGGCTCTCACAAAAAAATAAACAAACAAAAAACCAAACCAAAACAAACAAACAAAAAAAGAAAAACAAACCTTCAGAAAAACAAAGTTCTTGTCATAATTTCAGTGGGGCTGCAGGGGAACAAGCAAACACACACCCAACAATAAGCAGAAGAGGAAAAAAATAATGCTTGACTGGCAAACAGCCAATTTGTGACTACAGCAAAGTTGCTAATTTTTGATGCACTGCCCTTTGCTTCTGTTGTACAACAATTATTCACACAGGTCTGGAGCTTGCCCTAGCTTATGACACATCTGTGTCTAATTATACCTGAGGTGGAGGGTTGCATTAATTTGGTAGACATAAACAAAGTAATTTTTGTTCCTGCAGACCTGTGAGAACATGTGTGTGATGGATGGGACGGCAGTGGGAGTGCACACATGACCTCCCAGCTGCCTGAAGATGGGGCTCTGGAAGCTGCTCCAGGGTTTCTGTCCTGCCCATTTCTGTGATGAGTGCACACAAGCTCCTCACCTGGGAATGTAGCAGAACTACTGCTTGCTGCCTCTCGAAGCTCCTGCATGTCAGCCCAGCCAGGAGGGCATGCTGGACATCCCGATGCATAAACATGCTCAGGACATCCTGCTGAAGGCAGGGTGGGGAAAATGATAGCCAGTGACCACTAGTGTCCAGCCAACACAAAGTCACCTCTTCTTTCTGCCAGGACTGAAGGTACTTGGTGAACTTCCATGTTTGTCAGAAGGAGGTGGTGTGAGAAGTACCATGAAGCTTAGTGGATGTTTGTAAAGTGCTCCATAGCACAGAGAAAAATTCTTCCATCTTAAACTCACCTGTCAAATGTCAGGCTGTCCGTGTCAGTCAAGCATGTGCCACTTTTCCTCTGCTACTCAAATGCATTACAGCCCCCTGTGCCTCATCTGACAGTGACATGACATTTCTCTGACTCCAGGTACTGGCTGGTACCTGGGCAGCAGGGGAAGAGGAAGCTCTGACACTGGATGGCACCTGGCATACATAAACTAGCTCACCCTGGGATGCATCCTTCGTGAAAGACTCCGTGTTTCCCTCCAGAATCAATTAGCCGTTTCCCACATAGAGTGCAAGAATTCCCAACTCCATGACCTGAAATACTCAGGTTAACTGAGAGGCTGCCAATCACCTGACCTGCCTTGCTATCCAGAGAGGAGGCAGAGATTCAAATCCTTACTGTGTTATGGAAGCAGTTGTGGGGGGAAGTCATCTGCTTCATCACTGACACTTGTTGAAACAGCAGAGAAGACACTCAGCAGGGTCTCTGAAAGTGGTCCCAGAAAGAGATTTCAAGTGCCAGTTACAGGTATCAGAGGTGAACACTCATGGGGCACATGTCTCATCCATGCAGGCCATGCATAAAAAGTTCTCAAAGGAAGTAATTTGGATGGTGTGTGATGTGTAGAGGTTGTGGCTGACCAGAAACTGCACTATTATCACTTGTCATAGAATCTTATAGCATATGCCACCTAGTAAAGCCTTGTCCTGAGGAAGGATTGATAGATCTGTCTTTATTCTTGATCAATGTTTGTCTAATGTATCCTCTAAATTCACCAAAGATGAAAATCCTCTGAGAGCAATCTAACCCACTGATACCTTGTCCCTGCTGTCAGAAAATATTTTTAACCTCTTTGCTTTAATAATTGTCCTGCTCCATCTCCTATCCTAACCCTCTTTGCTGGAATCTGCCTCCTGTCTGGAGACTATTCTCACTATTCTCCAGCTTTCTCTTTAGGCTTAGTAACTTCAACTTCAGCAATTTTATTCAGACTTCCTGTTATTAAGGCTAACAAATAATTTGACCACATCTTTCTTGAACGAGCAGAGATCTCAGCTGAAGCTGTGGGAGAGCTGAGGAGAGCAAGAAGATTATTTCCTGTGTTCCACAGGCAAGACTTCACTCCTTGCTTTGTCTTGACTTTTTCCTTTTCCACAACAACATGGTCCAGGACACTTGGCAAAGCAAAGGTTCATGCACACTATATTAATATGTTTATCATTATCTAAAGTTTCACAGACTCTTTCACAGACACATTTAACTCTCATCTCTGGGAATGACCCAAATACTAGGCTGGTTTTAGCTTGTGTATCAAAGTGATCTTTTCATCTGTTTTCTAGCAGGAACTACCTTGAATGGCAATTTTGAGAGAATTGGCTCTCTGTGAAGTTATATTGAAAATTATGGACTTCTTTTGTTTTGGATCTGTTAATGAGACTGCATAGATTTAACCAGTGGTATCCCAGAAAATAAAATAGTCTGTACATTCTGTCAAGAAGAAATAGTCAGCTTAGAAAGTCAACATCTTCTTGAAGTAAAACACAGAAAGTAAAATACAAGTTTCCTGAAACCTCTGGCAGTAAATTTTATTTACTTAAAATAATCCTTCTGTAAACACACTGAATCATAAATTCCTGCCACTCTTGGTAGACACAACAGCATGCACAAGGTCCCTTTCAATAGAATCCTCCAATTGTTAATAATATTTCTGAGTCTGGTGACTAAAGGAAGACAAAGAGATGATTTTGGGGAAGTTCCATTGCAGTGATATAATTGATCATTTGTACCTTTTGCTTTGAAAAAGAAAATTGATTGCCTCAGGAGAATAGAAAGGTTGTTTGTATAAAGGTTACTATAGCAGAAAAAAAATGTAAAATAAAAGAATGAAAGGGATCTATTTCTTTTTTCTCCCTCCTTTTGTTGTCTGGAAATGCTCTATTTTATCAGGAGGGTAGTGAAAAAAAAAAAGGTATCAGTAGCTTTTCATTCAGATATTTTCTTACCATGGCTTTGATAATGTTGGAACAGGATAATGGAAAACTCTAACCCTTGACTATGTGTCAGATTGTCATAAAAAGCACGAAAAAACAATATTAATATGATATATTGTCTAAACCTTTCAGTCCCAAGATAGATCTCTTCTCCTCCCTTCTCCCTCTGGACCAAAACCCATTCCCCAGAGTATGAAATGCAGCATGAAAAGCAGTAATGACACCTTTGCCCCAGAAGAAAGAAGTCTAAGATGACACAGGCCAGAACAAAGTCCTTGGTGTAACATCTCTTTTTGCTGCATCTCAGGGTGGTCAAAGAGTGCTAAGGACAGAGGAGACCTGGGGGTAAGTTCACATTACTCTTTGTTTCTTGGGCAGGTGGTAAGAGGTAGGATTACATCTCTCATGCTGTTGGGATGCATCTCCCCAGCAGACAGATCCCATTATAGCCTCCACAGGCTTTCCACTCTTTCTACAAGTAGCATTTTTCTAAGTTCTTTTCTTTCTCACAGACAGATAGGGTGGGGAGAGAGGGAACATTACATTCTTCCCCTTCTTCCCATGTGGAATTTTTTTTATTTTTTTTATTTTTTGTTGTTGTTCCATGAGTTACACTGAATTTGTAGTTATTTCCCATATGAGTAATACCTGGATAAGTTATGGCTTACATAGGCTTGACACTTGAAATGAAAAGCAGATTGCTGTGCAGATTTGAATTATCCTCCAATATTTCATGAGACACATTCCATCTTTGTGGGTTAGTATTGTAACGTATTTCAGAATTATCATTTCCATGGCATCAAACTTCTCATTTTCTGCTGGTGTTATCCACCTACAAATGCCAAAGCTCTCCAGCAGCCAGCGTGTCCTTTTTCAGACTTAAATTTCTGTGTTCTATGAATATTCGGTGTTTAATGGCACTGAACGAAGCAGAACTGCCACCATGCTCCTGCAGAAACCCCAGCCAGGCTATTGACAGTGCAAGTTTCATTTAATTCCTTGATACAACAGCCATTTCTAGATGTTTTCTGAGCAATGCAATAAACACAAAATGCAGTGCTCAAATTGAATATTTAAAAGTCAATCAGGCTTGAAATTTAATTTTATCTAATTGGTTTGCTGCATTCACACAAAACTGAATGACATTTAGAAAAACCCAACCGTCCTACATAATTTCATGTTTACTTCAGTCACAAGATAGATTTTTTTAACTTCTTTTAATCTCATTTTAATGCTTTAGCTAATTGACTACCTCTCTGTTGCAGGTTTAATACATTCTCTAGGAATACCTCTTTGTTCTACTAATACATGATCCTATCAGAGCAATCTCAAGTCTTATTTATCTTCCATTGCTGGATGTCTCCTAAAGGACACAGACATACTTTTGGGGATCATGTTTTACAAGCTGGGGAAGGGGTTTGGTAATTCTGTGACATTTACAGATAAGTGCTGTGTAAGGAATTAGACAAGGCCCTGTAGAAAACCAGGGCTGGTACTTCATATTCCGTAATTTCCTTTACAGTGTCCTTGTTAATGAATTTCATACACACACAAAAAGACACATCAGTCCCATTTATAGTCAATGGATGGCATCATTGCAGATTTTCAATAGTCACCTCTGAAAAAGGAGCTGGGACACAAGTTAAGACAGTGGTGCAGCCTTGTGCAGAAAAATGGGTGCAGTGTTTTCATCTCAGCACAAACATAGACTTTGGAAAGGTTTCTGAGAAGCACAAGGAAAATTACAAAGGGATGGCAGACAACATGCAGGATAAGTGCGCAAAGAAAATTATCTTGGCCATAAACGAGGTCACTGTGATAAACTGAATGACATAATGACATAGAATCAAACAGCATACATTTTTCATTACCCCAAATTCCACAGGACCTTCAGGAATGGAAACTCAATATTCCTGGAAGATGTCTCAGGACTCATGGCTGCAAGAGCCTCCCCTACAAGGCACGCTGCAGGGCCCCAGGGGAGCAACTCCATGGGAGTGCCTCCCCCTGGGCCAGGCCAGTGGTCAGACACAGTGCAGTGCTCTCCTACACAGCTACATTAGTTTAAGCTTTTAAAAAGGTGCATCAGAAGGTAGATAAAAAGCAAGGCTGTGATGTCTTTCTCTAACTGCTGGAGGACATGTTTATAGGATAACATTTGCTTAGAGAAGACTAAGAGCCACCACTGCCCAGTGGAAAAGGCTGAGCCAGGCATTTCTTGCTTCTTCCCCATAACAACAAAGATCAGTCATTTCTGCAACTAGGATACTGGACAAAGCAAACAGTTTGGATCCCATACTTCACTTGTTCTGTCTCTTTAAGTGTTACCAATCTCTGTGGACATTTGACATAGAATCATTCTAATTTCAGGCAAGATTCTTCTTCAGTGGCTAGCTGCCTTTTATTTCATGCAAGAAACCTCAGGAGCCAGAAGCATGGAATTATTTTATTTTTATTTGAACATTATTTTTCTTGATTCCCCTTTTATTCATGCTAATAGCTACACAGAAGAGATGAATGCCTCCTGAAAACACACCTAGGACAAAAATGCTCCTGTGCATAAATATTATTTTTTGACGTACAATGTCAAAGCAAGTATTTAGTTTACCCTTAAACTTAGTAAGACCTATTATCTCACCTTGATGTGTGAAGCTTTATACATTTAGTTCACAATATAATCCAGTGAAAATAGAGCCCCCACTGTTTCTGGAAGCTTTGCAAATTTGTCATATTATACAAAGATGGACGTTGACTCTTTCTTTAAGAAATAACCTTGGTGTTTGACAGAAGTAGCAGACAGTCAGGAGCAATACTTTCTAGAGAAGTGTTAACAACTTCATTTGTCTCAGAAGAGCATTGGCTCTGACACCTAATGATGACAATTTAAATATCACTATTAACTGTTCCAGATGAAGTAATTTGAACAGAAGCATCCAACTTTGCCTTTAAGCCAGTGTTGATGGCTGTAATAAAGATTAGGGATGACAAATACCTAGTGCATCATCTTTTCCATATCCTGAAAGGCCAGCCTAGGTGGTATATACTTCAAATATTGCCACATGGAGTTTTAATTCAAATTCTCCTTTTTCATAGGTTCTCCACCAGCACAAATTCTGAAAAGAACCCCGCTAACTCTGCTGGAGATTTTCAAGGTTGTGCTAGGACTGTGATAGCCCTTTGCATTTGACAGCTGCAGACTGCATCTCCCCATTTTGGGACAGATGTAGTCCACCCAGGACAAGGGTTTGAGACTAGAGAGGCTGTGGTTAAGTAAATGAAGAGTGTGACCCTAAACACAGATGGCTATTGTCTGGGTGCTTTGCTTGATTTCCCTAAGCATAGGTAGCATGGAGGAAAAGTACAGCAAGGCCTCCACGGCAGTGATGTGCAGCAAGTGCTTCCCCACCTCCCCTGGCTGCTGCAGCGTGGTCCTGCCTCTCTGCAGCACCACACCAATCAAACATCCAGTCAAGGTACAGCAGTATTTGATGTACTCTAAAATATAGTCCAGAGCTAGTCTCTCAGAAACCTGATATGCTTTTAAAATCTTTGGGCCTCCCATTAGTAAACTCAAGAGATATAAGTAATGACTTTCCTTAATCAATTAGCTGGTCTGGAGAATGTTTAAGTCTGCACCTGCACTATGTATTGAACCCATGATCCACTGGCTTGTTTAAAACTCCCTTTTAGTTGTTTAAGAAAAAAATACATTTGGTACTCAGTATTCAGCTGCCAGATCCAAGGGGTAAAATGGTTTTCTTGACACTGCTTCTGTGTTGTCTCACATCTGTGTATCTGGCTCTTTAACACCTAATAAAGTAAAAAACCTTGCCTTGACTCCTCATGTGTAATTCCAAATGTCAGTCGATTACAGCTCTGGCCCCTTTGAGCACTTGGGTGAATATTGCTCTTTGGCTTACTGACTCCATACCTTGAATCTAGCCTGAATGAACAGAGGCACAGTTTTCAGACAGTGACGTTTTCTGCAGCTTCTGAGAAATAAGGACACAAATTTGATGTGGACATGGAAAATTTAGAAGGAACAGTAAAAGGAGAAAGTGTAAGAGCAGATTATGCTTCCAGTCAAACTCTCCTAGAGCTAGCCATGCATTTATGAGTATTCTTTCCCTTCTGCTTGTCATTAAAAAGTCCAGATTCTGAACTATAATTGAAGCATAATTCATGTATCATGAAAGAAATTAATATGTATTTGTTCATTAGATTAGAAATTTCTTCTACAAATTTTTGTGGGTGATCTTTGTGCTCTTTGGCTGACCTGGCAAAAATCAAAGCTGTTCAGTGGCAGAAATTTCTACTTGCTCTTAGGCTGAAAAGGGTTCTCCAAAGGCAGCACAAATGGGGAGCCCTTCCAGACAAAGCAAGGAGAATGCTCAGGGAAAATAACTCCCATCTCCTGATGTTGGCAACACAATGCAGGCCCATGCATCTATTTCTTTTGGGAACCACATTGTCAGAAGCAGCCTGACCATTCTGGAGCATGACACAAGACACTGGGTGGGCTGAAAGCTCTACCAAAGCCCCCACCATATAATTTGAGAAAATAAAGTATGGATCTTACATAGACTAAGAAACAAAGCAAAGCTCAATTTTTTTTCTTACATTTTCTTCTATGTTGTAAGGGTGAAAGCATTTATTTCTAGTTTCTTTGATTACCATTAGTATATCTATCTGTAGCAAAAGTAAACAAAGATGCCCTTAGTAGTAGGACTAATCACAGCTATCTTTTATTTTCTTTGGCTTAATTTCACTGTGTTAGTTTCGTTTAAGAGTGTCTAGGTAAAGCACTGATAAATAAAAGGGAAGACTGATGTAATCATCAGGAAATGACTGAGAAAAAAAATGAATAAACTAATACCTAATAAGAGATCAGAAGATAACAGGGTTAAAATTGAAGGAGCTGTGAGCCCTTAAATTGCTATTGCTTTTCTCAGCTGAGTCAAAAAACATGTATTATCTGCTTGAGTGATTTAATCTGACTAGTTCTAGTATGAGAATGGACATTTAGATCCTATGAGCATTTCCATCCTATAGATACAAATGCCCTTCATCAGAGAGATCAGTCAACTGTAACGATGACTCTGCAGTGCTGGAGAGCCTTCCATGGATTTTAACCAGGGTCTCCTCTACAGTTTATCCTGTACAAAGTAAAAACACAATTATTTCTCCTGAAGACAACCTCTTAATGGGACCTAATTACCTATCATATTAATCTGACAAGAGATCTTGTTTGTTCAAAGATTTACTGTGAGTTATGACCTAAAATTAGGAAATCTGTGATACAAACAGCAATATCTTTGCTACATATATATCAGCTTACTTTTAAAAATAAAATCCATGAAAAGCACACAGAATAGGTTTATTTCATTAAGAAGCAGCATGGCTCATGAACTTTGAAGGCACAAAAATCCCTAGATTAGAAATCTTCAAGGTACTGGACTTTGCTTCCAAATTAATATCAAGGCCCTTCACAGAATGTTAAAGTCATTCATGACACAGTTATCACTCAGCCACTTGATGGGTTATGGATTTAGGAAAATAACTTAGTGATTTGTGACAGAATCTTCAAAGTTTAATAAGATTTTTTTTTCTTCATTAACACAAGCAAATCAGAAGCACTCAGATTTGTTTGATTTTAAACACGAAAAGAATTGTGAGGAAAATGGAAAAAAAAATCATATGAGAAAAAATCATGGGTCTGAGTTTAAAATGGATACAGCCCTCAAAGACCAAACTATTAGTAAATTTATTTCTCTGTAGAGAAAGTGTAAAGAAGGAAGAGTCAAGACATATTAAACCCACCAAAAACAAAATTCCATTTTGTTATGAAAAAGAATAAAAAAAAAAATCTGCATAGTGTAAACTGTTGGCATATTATCTAGGGTGTCCTGAGGGCTATTTGGAATAATTATATGGATATTTCAGAGTATCTAAAATTTACAGTGAACCCTAAGATGCACTCCTGAGTGAGCTGTACTGTGCATTGCTCCTATTTGGTATGTCACAAGTCTGCCAATATGCTTCTCATGATTGTGGAATGGCCCTCTCTCTTACCTTCCAAATACACACATGATGGAATAAAAATTTTGCAGTAAGAGCAGTCTTGTAATCTCCACAATGAATGCTGGAAGAACTGATAGGGTAGTTGAACATATTGTGCATCCTAAATGCGATCTTGATACCTTGTAACTTAACTGCAGTATGGTCATCACCATGAAAGCAGTGAGTTTATGCAATCTTCCAAGCAGTCATCCTATGGGCTTCTGGAACAAAAACTTTCTGAAGTCAGGCTCACAAGGGAAAACAATTCAGGTGTTGTCTGAGGGCACAGAGGTTTCACACTTTTGAGAGTTTCTCTGTTTCTTGATCTTCTCCTTCTTTCTCCACCCTCACATTTTTGCACCTTTTCGGTCTACTTTGATGTGTAGCTTAAACTTCCAGCTTCATGACCCAACAGTTGTATAATTTAATGATGCACACTGTGATAGGGGGAGGGATCACTCAGCAAATTGCGGGAGATCTGCTTTATTCTAACGCAGGGTCAAGCAGCCAGTGGTTGACAACATGAAGGAACTTCACAACTTCACCTGTTTTTTCATCTCAGAAGTTCAACCCCTACTGACTCCATCCTCTATAATACAATGAGTATTGTATGTGATATATAGCACAAGAGACAATTCGTAATTATGGTTGGTAATAGGAACAACCTGGAATTAATATTTTAAGTACCAGATCTATTGCTATTCCATTTTGTCTCAAGCAAGTCTGAGTGCTGTAGCAGAAGATGGTGAGTTAGAAAAAAAATGAAGAGATGATGTCGCCATCTGCTATCTTTGTGAATGACTTAATATTCAAACAGTAGATAATCACACCCCCAGTAGAAGTTCCATAACACTTAAATTTACACATTTTCATCCTTTTTTTTTACTTCATCCTTTCATCTTGCATGTTAAGAGCCTACTTGTCCATAGGGATAGATAAGAACAGAAACAGGATCAAAAGACAGTGTCAGCCACAAAAAGATCTAAAAACAATATCAACAGCTGCAGAAAAAAAACCTATCTGGAAGTATGTGTTCATTTTTTCTCTCTATCTGCAATAATCCAGAAGTTTGATAATGTAGGAAAGAATTTAAGTATTTGATATGATATGAAGAAGTGTATGAAGTCCCCTGTGGGTATTATGGCTCAGTAATTTTTATCCCCAGTCCACTCCTCCCTGAAGAATTTACTTCCAATTAAGTCATAGATGCAGACTTGTTCTTTGAGTGGTCATAATTCAAAGCACTCTTGTGGTTTTTTGTAGATACTTGGTTTGTATGATCAATGTGATTTTTGCATGTCTGATATTGCCCTATTGATTTATTTTTTGGCTCACATGCATCTTTGTATCACACTGGCTTGTGCAGCAAATAATGGTGGAATGTGATATAACAGACGTAACACAATGCAATAACCAAAAAAAAGACAAGTAATTTTCTGATCAATAAGCCAATCCATTTGGAGAGATAGAAGAGATCAGTTTGGAGACATGATTTATTTTTCCTTTAGGCAATGCATGAAGGCTCCTGCAATTGAGTCTCCTGTATCTGGCTTGCCAGAAATCTCCTGTGTGTAGAAGATATGTAGTAACAACTGATTGAGGCCTGATTGTTTTCCATGGTGCTCTCTGTGGGCATGCTCTGCACAATGTAAAGTATCTGCAGAGGGGTTAATTTCCCAGATGCTAAAAGTTTCCCCTTTTTCTCTTCTTAATGCAGGGGCTATGTTTTCATCTGCAGAAGACCTGGTTGAATTAACATAAACTTGCCTATTTGACATCACCCTGTGCTTAGGGAGCCCCAGACCATGAAATGGAGCCAACACATCAGATATAACTCACAAAGAATTTCTGACCAAAAGCAAAATAAATCTGGGAGGTCTAACATGTAGACTGTGGTTAGAGCTACCTAACTAAAACCTACTGGTTCCAAGCAAAATATTGGCTTAAAAGGGCCAAAAGAGCCCTGCTCACCCTAAAGTCCTTTCATTCTCCTCTTTTATGGGGATGGTCCATTCTACTACCTGCACAGCCTTGTCTCTGAGGGACAGCACTGTCTACCAGTGTCTCAGGGCCTCACTTCTGCCTGGAGTGAAAGGTGCTTGTCCAAACAATACCTGGGATAGTCTCTTGGTGTCCTTGGCCTTTTTAACATCACCAGTTCCCATACACTGCTTCCAGGGCATTCCTATACTTGAGAAAGGGTTTTACTGGGGGCAGGAAAATAGTTTTCAATAAACATCAGGGGACTGTAGGTCATTGTGTGTGCCAATGACACTTGTACTTACTTTCTGCAATGAGTGAAGGCATGTGTATAGCAAAAGAAAGCCTCCTTCCCCTTCTCTCTTTACTCTACAGGAGCCTTGGTGCATCCTGTCTCTCCCCCAAAAGATTTATTGACATTCATTACGTTAAAAAGGGTGTGAGTTCTCTAAAGCGTTTTTTTAAGGGAGCTTCTTCTGTACCTGGTGGGAGAAGCAATCAACACCAGAGACCAAGAATTCATCCCAGTTTTTTGCTCATGTTTAGTGGTAGAGGGTTACCAGAAGTGCTGAGGATCCCCTGTTAGCACATCACTATTTTAATGGTTGTCAGGTGGAAATCAGTCTGCTTATTTGCCTGGAGGAATTTAAATTCCTCATTTCAAATTTCAAAAGAATGGGCAGCAATTTGTTCCAGCACCTATGTTCTTTCCTCTTCACAGACACATGCTAAAACCAGGATATTTTACTATCACCTATTAGAACTTGTCATAAGATTCTTCAACCTGCCTTTCCCTTCTCCTGATCCCTTTTGCTTTGTCTGAGAGTGTAGAGCTGACAGAAACTGAGTTATTTCAGTGCCTCAAAGAAAAGTTAGACATCACTGTCACGAGACACAGCTTGACTGCATATTAACAAATATTCAAGCCATTTGCAAATCTCCTAAGTCTGAGCCTCTTTATGTTTTCTGATGCTTAACAATAAAAAATTTAAAGAGAGATTAAAAAGGTGAAAACACAAACTACAATTATAAAAATCAGGTAATGACTTATCCCATGGGCTAGATTTTGCCTTTAGGAGCCTACACACAAAATTCCATCTCTTCCCTCCTCTTAAGTTGCTGTGACCCTTCATAGAATCCAGATGTTCCCTCTTTCTTCAGTATCTCATCACTTTCTAAGGCATTCACCTTTTAAGAGGCATTTTTTCAATGTTGTTCCCTTCTTGTAACTGATTTTTTTCCTACATTTTCCTAAAAGTCATTAGAAAGTGTAGTTAAGAAAAATGTACTTTCCTTATTGGGAGAAAAATCCAGGTTAAATTTTTAATAAATACAGAATCCTAAGGAGATAACGGATATTGTGAAAACAATGCAAGGGGTGAGATGGGATTCAATATTCTGTTGGAAAGTCTCAATGAATAGAGTATTTACCAAAAATTGTTGTAAGCATGTGGGTGATCATGGCTATGTAGCTAATGCATGTGGGACAGGTAAAATTAGCATGGATGGATGAGATAGGATCTGTAAAAGTGACCTTTATTGTTTCACGGTCTTATTGGTAAAGCCAAATCTCCACCAAATCCTCTGTAGACTAACAGTTTTCAAGACAGGGAATTGTTTCTGTGCACTCTTTGTCAGCTGACACCCAGCAATGATTATCAGCTGGTTTAGAGGATGAATCCTTTTGTCACTTTCTCCTCGCTTGCACACACCCTCATGCCAGCCCTCTTCCTTTTTGCACCCTTCAACTGCAGCATCTCTTGCTCTCCGTGCTTCTGGATGTGTACTGGGCTTCGTCTGTTTGCACCACTGGGCTTCATCTGCCTGCTTCCAGACATTCCCTTCCCTCCAAGTCCTTTACAAAATAAAGTGTCTCCACTGTTGTTTCCTTCTCGGACATATTTTGTTCTCCCCACATTTTGGAGATCAGGGGGGGAAAAAAACAATGTATTGGGCACACTTCACCTTAATGTTTCTTATATGTCTGTTTACAAATAATGCTGCACCACACATTTTTTAGACAGGTAATTTTGATTAATAAACAGCTTGATGATAGATAGACAGACAGCAAGATGCAGATATAATAATGAAACAGCAAGATTTAACTCTTGCTCTGGCAAGGCATGTTGTTTATTCAAAACAAAGAACAATGCTGCCAGGTTGCTAAGACTGCAGTAGTCTGTTAGTGCTTCAGGCTAGGTTTTATGTTAAGGTAAATCCTGACCATTAGAAGTCCCTTGTTAACAGCAAGTAAGCAAGTAGGCTTGCTGACACACCCAGTACTGTCTGTACTCCTGGAGAAGTCAACACATGAATTTGGCTCTAGGACATCTGGCAAGTGTAGCCTTATCTCAATATTAGCCCTATAGTGGTCCTTTTTATCTAATTAAGTGTTAATAACTGCTTTAAATTAGAAGTTCAGAACTGGTGAGTGCTGTCATCAGTCTGTGTTCTCGGAGAAAACATCTTCCCACACAAGACTCTGAAAAGAGACAATGGCTGATAAAGGCAATAAAGAGTTTACAGATACTACAGAAGAAAATAATTACACGATACATAGTTATATATTTTTTTAAGAGTTAATAATAGTTTGGGATGTTTCTTCTATTGATTCCGCAATTTCTTCTTTGGCAATAAAATATTTTATCACAGAACAGTTGCAGGACTTCATCACTTCACAGCAGCTCTAATGAAAATAATCAATCTTTATATTGATAAAATGTAACTGCATATAATCATCACCACCCATGTGTAGAAGACAGAAAGCAGAGTCTAAAAGATTGGAATATTTTTTTCAACAAGGACCTTCAGAGATGAATGTGTGAAGGTCAGGTAGAGTTTTCAGCTCCAGATTCTGGAGGTTCTTAATCTTATTACTCAGAGTTGCCATCATTTCAGTCCCACATTGAACAGTAAACCCTAGACTGTTTCAGAACTGATTTAGAACTGCTTGTTAGATTTAGTGAAGTCAATTCTGTTTGCAGTCATCATTCCTGTGGAAGAAACTCCCAAAATGTAACAAACTTATGAGGATGTGTTTCTTGCAGGTATATTTGAAGAGATGACATGAATAGTTGTGTTCTATTTACATCCCTTACATCTCCTACTTCTATCTCTTTGAAGAACTTATCACTGCTTTTACTGGGGCTTTTAACAAGGTACTGTTAAAAGTATAACATTCCCATGTCTTTGTCTCCTCTGTGAGAAAGCAGAGTGCAATGGCATCACCAAAACACACGTGGTGGCAGTGAGTGAGCTGTGGCCAGAAACCCTTGTATTCCATGTCCTTCACACAAATATCATATGGAGCTTAGAGCAATTGATTGCCCGGATCACCCTTCAACTCATCACCTGGCTTAGAAACTATCTCAGCTCCCACATCACTGTAGCCTCTGTCATTTCTTCACCCTTGTTTCTGTGCCTCCTATCCCCCCTGTCCCATCCTCTCAACACCAGTAAAGAGAAGAGGGCTGGTATGGCTTTTCCTCACAAAGGCCATGTGTATGAGCACAGCGTACTGTTTGCAGGACTGCAGCCAGGGAAACGGGGACAATTTGTTCCAAGGAGCCAGAACTCTGTTTAGGTGAGACTTGTTCTGCACCTTGCTATGTGGTTAAGTGCCATACCTTGCCTGCTTAGGATCTAAGTATGTGGAGGAAGCCATTTGTAACACACAAGGATAACAAGTCCTACAGCGGCAATGCATACGTATCTAGTATCTTCTGGCCCACAGTCTTTAACTCTTTACACAGCACTGATATATAAAAAGCAGATTATACTGATTTTCTTCTTGCTGGAGAGGTGCAAGCCATGGTATTCAGGTTTCTGTGAATCCCTCTGATTCACAGGGAGGGATGAAATAGTACTGTTCAAACATCCATGAAGAAGTGATGGCGAAGAGAGGTAAGGAAAACACAACCATACCAGTGAGGTTGTGGCATGGCAACAAGTGGCTGGATCACACAAGTATGATGAAAGATGCTGAGTATCTGAGGGAGGGCTGATATGGATGAGAAATCCATATTGCAATCCAGTGTGACCACGTGGGGTGGATATACCTAGCCATTCAAAATGACATGGAATAAAAGAGCTGAAATTTTTTTCATAAAGGAGGTTTTCAGGCCTGCCGTCCTTCCCCTTGCTGGCGTTTCCAGTAAGTGCTTATTAAGTGACAGTGGGGCTCCTCAGTCCAGTTTTAAATGAACACTGTAAAGAGGGCTTTTGACAACTTATTAAAAATTTAAGTTTAATAGCAAACCCTTGGGTTAGTTGGATTTATAGTTAACATTTCTCTGTTGGAATACGAGCACATGATGTCTGTCAGCAAGCCAGCCACAATAGCCTCAGGCTGATATTCCAAAAATAAAATAGCAGTCTATATCTGTCAGGGCTGTGCCAGTGCTATGTTCTACATGAGCACTTCTTTAACCTGATAATTCACACAGCTGAAACATGTCGAAGAATCAGCTGGAGTGTTCTTGCAGTCTGGAAGAAACTCTGTTCTCGTCCCCAGCGTGGCATATCTGGAGCCACTAACAGCAACAAGCTTTCAAAACAGTCCACAGGTTGTGTCAGAAGAGCTTTGAGAAGTCACAACAAAGTTAAACAGGTGCCTTAGAGAAAAAAACATAGAAGAGGGAGGCTGGTCCATTTTAAAATGAAAGAACAGTTTCGGTGAATTTTTTTTTGAGGGAAGATCAAAGAAACAATGTGCTTTAAAAGATCACTAACTCTTATTGTGACAGAGACCTAAATTTGACCAAATAAATGAATGGTCTGGTAGTTGGCAGCTGACATAAATGTAGCCTGAGTTTGTTTCCTCCATTTAAAGAGGGTAGGGATGTCCCAAATATGGGTTTTATTTGCAATTGCATTTGTGTGTGTACCAGCACCCATATAAAATCTGCATAAAATACAAATATGTTTACATGAAAATTACAGAGGTTAATGTTTTGCTTTGTTTTAATATAGACCGGTGTCAATTGTGCCGAAATATTTTAGTGAAAAAGACACATCCCTCCAGAGAACTTGATAGATTTGGAGGCTAACAAGGGACTCACACGCAAGCCCCTATGTTGACCAACTTGGAGTGACAACTTTTGCCTTCCTCTTCCTAAACTGACATCTTAACCTAATGGATATAGAGTCAAGCTCTCTTTCGAAGCTAGTTTTCACAAGAGGAGATAATTCTTGTCTGCTAATACTGGGAACTGGAGGAAGAAAAGGAGTTAGGGTTCAGATGCAGATAAGTGTGAGTTTCATTTGGGACCCAGGTGGACTCCAAAGTGCTTGACTATTCCACAGTAATGGACTATGCAATATTTCCCTCAACAATAACTTTGCAAACTCCAACATTTAATCCATATAATTTTGTTTTGTGGGTAAGCATGCATTTATTGTCCCTCACAGCCAGTTAAAATTTTCCCAGCTTACATATGAGTGTGCAGTATTTAAATATTTAATAATTGTATATATTTCTATACATATTACAGCACACACACTTCCCCCGCTTCTGATTATAGGAGGACTGATAGCTGAGCTAAGGGATATTTTTCAGGAAAGAAAAAAAGTAGAAATAATTAGCATTTACTCTGTGAGTGCTTTGAGTTTTGACAATTTGGAGGCCTTTATAATCACCCACATTGCATGTTTTTAGTGCTTATGCTTGTGAGTATTACAAAGGCATGTCAGGGAAGGATTAATTTAAAATTTCATTTTTGTATTTAAAACAGAAGTTATTTGTGACAAAGTTTGAATGTGGGAAATTATATGGAATATTCCCATTTTTGCTTCAGAATTTCTTGTTTAATACTCTGATTTTCCTTACAAAATGGAAATCCATAAGGACACCACTGCCTCCATTTTAACTAAGAAAACATATGAAAAACCAAAACATGCAATGTTTGGCCATGGAATACAGCCCCTTTTTAGAGATGACAAAGTGGCAGTTCAATTTGTCATTGCACTGAATGCAGCTGGCCACTGAGGAAGGTGGATCCTCTGTCTACAGTGGTCACATTCTGAAATGACTGTACCACACTGCTACTAAGATATATACATTCTGTGAAAAACAAGGCATTCCTATTAAAACTGATCAAATTTAACATAATACAAGTTACAACTTTTTCCATATTTTTGGTAGTAAGACTCTGCTCTATAACTTAATTAATATCTTGGATGGGACTTTTATTTTCAGTTTCAACCCCAAACACATTCAGCAGTCTGTATTTACTTATTTTTTTGCCACCATTACATGTCTTCTTTTAGGTCTCACTGTGCTAAGACAAAACAGGCCAAGTGGGTTAGACTTTCTAACCATTGTCTTATTCATTCTGCCAGCTCTTCTTCTGCATCTATTACTCTTTTATTTCAGTACTTCTTTCCTCCTCATTGAACATCATAATTGTACACATTGTCTCACATGGAGTCTTCCCATATTGTCTTGAAGGCTATTGACAGTACTCTAGGAAATACTCTCAATTCAACAACACTTGATTTTTTCTCTTCAACAACCTCTTATCTTACTGAGCCTAAGGTGCTGGGCCTTTGTTGCCTCTCCATTAAGTCAGGTTTGAGAGTCAGGAAGACTATTATTGCTGTACAACAATAGAGGTTACTACAATTGCCATATGGATTTATTGGATGAAGAAAAAGAGGTACAAAATAGTATCTACAAGATAGAAGACAAAAAAAAAATAAAAAAATAAAATGGAAACCAATATCAAAGGTTTCTTACCCCTTTTCAGGGAAATACTGAGTATTGCATTCCAGCACATACAGATATATATGTTATTGTGCAGTTTATGAGTGTAGCTACCATATCTACTGTGGCCTTTTTCTGTCTTGAATTCTGTCAGAAGGGGTGTTTTTAGGTTCAGTAACTTGATCTCCTGCTATGACAAGGAGACCCGTTTGGTGGATGGGGAAAAGGCTGTGAATGCTGTCTACCTGGACTTTAGCAAAGCTTTTGTCATCATTTCCCACAGCATTCTCCTGGAGGAGCTGCCTTGGACAGCAATCCTTGCTGAGTAAAAAACTGCCTGGCTAGGCCCAGAGAATGGTGGTGAAGGAAGACACATCCAGTAGGCCGCTGGTCACAAGTGCTGGTCCTCAGGGCTCAGTACTGAGGCCAGCCCTGTTTAATATCTTTATCAGTGGTCTGGACAAGGGGATCAAGTGCACCCTCAGTCAGCTTGCAGACAACACCAAACTGGGAGTCTTGATCTGGAGGAGGGTAGGAAATCTCTACAGGAGGATCTGGACAGGCCGAATCAATGGCAGAGGCAAATGGTTGGAGGGTCAACAAGGCCAAATGCCAGGTCCTGCCCTTGGGTCACAACAGCTCCAGGCAGTGCTACAGGCTGGGGACAGAGTGGCTGGAAAGTGGTCCAGCAGAAAAGGACCCAGGGGTGCTGGTTGGACAGGTTTGGGTGAACATGAGCCAAAAAGGCCAATGGCATCCTGGCCTTTACCAGCAACAGTGGGGCCAACAGCACTATGGCCCCCTGTACTCAGCACTGCTGGATCCTTGAAAATGTATTTTTAATCAGAAAATGTAGAAAAAAGTCTGAAGCACTTATGTTAAACTACAAGAGCAAACATGAGATACACAGATACAGATAATTTGTTTGAGTTATATGAAGTAACAAAACTGGCATGCACAATTAATATCTTCAGTCTTCCAAGTGTTGCACAAGGATTATGTATATGCTCTCTCACTTCCCTTTGTTGAGTTGCTTCCTTCAGCACTCTGCTGTAGTTCTCAAAGCAAGGAGAAGCATTAGTGTGACAGCACAGGACAGAATGATGCTCAAAGATTTCAGAGACTTTTGCTATTTTTCTGGAGATAGCAGATGTACCAATTTACCTCATGACAGAGCAACATTCAGACCCAGTACTTGAAAATGCACTGGGACTGGTGTGATAACTCACACAACTGAGCTTGGGGGTGCAATATTCAAAGATGCTGACATCAAGAAATGAAATCTTGGCCTCACTGGAGTTAGCACAGACTCAGGCTTTGATCTCAGTGTGACTGTGATTTTAACAGTGATTTTAGAAATGTCAGGCATGGCTTATAAGCCTAACTGATGGAAACAATTTCATGAATGTCAAATTTAAAAATGCCATCTTTACCTCAAGAATGTGACTTGCTTCTCTACCAATCCTAGCTGCAGTTTTTTACAACATTATATAGGATACAGCACACCTCTATTTTCACACACACAGCTCATAGAGTGAAATCCTTGATTGCTGTGGTTATTTGCTAGGATGTGGAATAACACTGAGGAACTCCAGCTTTGTGTCTAATAGCTACTGACAATTCTGAGCTGTACAATTGTAATTCCAAATAGTTAACTGGGAAAACAAAACAAAGAAAAAAACCTTTTTTGTCATTAAGAGTTCTACTCAAGCACCCAGCATTTCTGCAGTGTGTATGCAGCATCCTATGGAAACCAGACTAAAATGAGTTCTTCTGCTGCATCTGGATTTCCTTATAGAGGCCCTAAAAAACCAGCTGAAAGTCACTTACTCAGATTGGAGAGCAATGAAAATAGCTCTTCTTCCTCCAGTGTACATCAAGTGCTTTACTATCAAACAATGACAAAGCCAGAATATAAATGAGGCTAGGAAGTATACATATACATGTATACATATATTATCATAAATATAATATATATAATTATATAATTATATGTATAATTATAATAGATACATATATTATTATCATAAACAATGCTGTATGCATTATTTCAGGTGCATGTCGCACTCTGAACTGCTAAACAGCTTTCTGCATGGACTCCACAGGAACAGAGACCTGTCATGGACTACTCCCTAATTTTTTTTCCATACACTCCAGCTATTGTGACATCTTCTCTCCTGGTAGTGATTCTTTTGTCTTGAACATTTTCCTTCTCTGCTGCAGCCCTTCTTTTATGACAATGAAACAAAATGGAAGAAAAATCAAGAGTAATTGACAAGAAGATAACTGCTCCAGCTCCTCAGTAGTACCCTTTACAGAGTGAGTCTCTGTGCTCTTCTATGCAATAGAAGATACCAGTGCCAGGGATAAACAGGAATGGACACAACTGGGGAAAAGCCAAACAGATAATATAGAGACTGCCTCTGTTGTTTTTTAGCCTCACTTTATTGTCAGAATATTACATCAGTGAAATTGAGGCAGTATGCAATTTAGGCTGGCATCATTTTTTTATCCTATAGCTGTTCAAGTGGACTGCATGTTTTAAACCATACTTCAGCTCCTTGAAATCTTTTATCATCAGTGTGTGGACAGTATCAAAAATGTAATATTGTGAGAAAGGTCTGTTAATGGTCAGCTATTCAGTGTAGAATTGCCAAATTACCTGGAGAGATGATGTAAGTAGATAGACTGTTCAATATTAAGCAGCTACCGAGCCTAATCTCTTCCATCTAGTTGTACCTTGAGTAATACAAGAGCTAAAACAGATAGGAGAACTTCAAATGTATGCCCCAAGCATGCACATATATTGCAGCAGAAAAACCCAATAATAAACCTGCTCCTTAGGCATTATTGATAGGATTTAGGCAATCACAGAAAAAGCCCTTGGTGCTGAAATTATATTCTTTTTGTTGACAACATGCTACCTAATGGGACTGTGTGAAGCTGAAAAGAAAACAACTGATTGGCATGAATATTACAGTAGGAAAACACTGGTAACTTCAGTGAGGCCTCCCTGCAAGTTAATAATTTGTTTTACTATATTCCCCTCTTGTTCATCCTAAGGAATATTTTCAAATTAAAATCACATGCTTGTACCTTCTATCTGGAGTTAAATGCTAAGGCAGCAGGTTTAAAAATGTTCATTTTGGGGATTAGAATGCCCCTTCCAGGCGTGGCTGGTGCACGCCTCACATGGGGCCACTCTGAAAATCTTTCTTCTCAGTTATTTTGTTCATCACAAAATCCACCAGTGACATTTCATGTGTCCTTTCCTGCTGGAAGCTGACCTATCCTGCCCTTGGCCAAAGAGATAAAATTATATATTCCATAAAATTACTAAATATTGCATTTCTAGTTCCAGCCTCTGTTAATACCTTTGCTACTGCCTGCTGAGGAAAGACAGACCAAGCTAGTAAAGAGATGCTGCAGACAATCTGGAACAATTAATTATTAAAAGGGAAGTTAAAAAGAGAGATCCCTCACAGGGGTAGTGTGTCCCTTGGCTTGTCCAATGTGTTTTTCTCCCTGTCACCCCTGTCACCTTCTCCTTACATGCAGTCAGTCTCATTCTCACATAAGAATACACATCACACACATCTCATCACATCACAATAAGATGGAAGGCAAGGCAGATTCTTCTTTTCCCACTTTCCCAGTTTCTGTCTTTTTCCAGTCAGCACACAGTCCAATGAAAGGACAAGAGAAAAGCAGGCACAAGTAAAATTCACTTTCAAGGAGGATTTTACCAGTGCCAGACTTCTGTGCTGTGTCATTTAGTTACACACTACAGACTTTAATTTCCCTGCCGTCTTGGGTACACGGTTCCAAAACTCCCTGCTGGCCACAGAAGGCAGATGCCTGCTGCTGGTACATGGGCAAAGGAAAAAGGAGGTTGTGAATCTCCTTGGACTATGGTTTGGCCATTTTTCTAACCAATCTTAGGTTAGGATAAAGTTCTGTGCCCTCTCATAAAGACCACCTTTGAGGCAGAGGGTTGATTCCTTATTTCTATGATTTGTAAAAAGGTAAATGTTTGTCTCAGTTTTGGCACTGAGAAGAAGAGCAGGGAAGGTTTTAAAGGCACTTTGCATGTAAGTACTCATGAAAAAACACTGTTATTCTCCAACAGTAGGTGGTAAGCAGCAGAAACAGAGACACAACAATTTAGCAATGCAAAATGAGCTCCTGGCATCTGGTAATTGTAATTTTTTTTTTTTTTGCTTTTAAACCTCTCACAACATTGAATTGCATGGGGTCAACCTGACCTGTTCTTGACAGTGTTTGCTGTGGCAGGAAGTCTTTGTGACTTCCAATCAGAAGAACATTTTACGTTATTCAGGTATGGAGAGAAAGGAGCACAACAACAAACTGTTTACTTGTACATGTTTTATGACCCTAAAAGTATCAATTTTCATGATTTGTACCTATGTCAGGATGTTTTAAAAGTATTTATCTTAAAGATTTGATTTCATCATACAGCCTCCAAAACAAATTTATTTAGTTCCATTATATGTGGCCTATCCTTCTGCCTTTCTTTTAAAATATAAAATATTATGGAAAGGTAAAGCATGTGGTTCAGAAAAGCAATGCAACATGCCAAATGTTTGAAATTCAAAGGTACTGGCAGCTCCCTGGAGCAGGTATCTCAGTGTCATGACAACCAGAATCCTCTGTAATGAACACAGTGGTTCTGGATAGTTCACTCATAGCTTCTGAAGGGCAATGGAGGTGATCCAGAGTCTGGAGCACAGTTCCTCTGAAGGAGCTGGGGGTATTTAGCCTGGAGAAAAGGATGCTCAGCGGAGATTTCACTGTTCTCTATAACTGCCTGAAAGGAGGTTGTAACAAGGTGGAGGTTGTTCTGCCCAGAAATACGTGATAGGACAAGAGGAAATGGCTCCAGGGGAGGTTTAAATGGGACATTAAGAAAAATTTCTTCACCACCAGGGTTGCCAAAACTGGAACAGACTGCCCAGGGAAGTGGTTGAGTTGCCATCCCTGGAGATATTTAAAAGATATGTAGATCTGGAGTTTAGGATCATGTTTTAGTGGTGGACTAGGCTGTGCTGGGTTAATGGTTGGTGGTCTTTTCTAGCCTCTTATGATTCTCTTTTTCTGTCGGCTGGTTCCTCATGCGTCATTTACAAGTCTCTGTTCCATAAGTGCTTCTGTAGAGAGGATGGATAGAGATGAGAACTTATTCAAAAACCAGGCATGCAGTCAGCAGGAGTGGTCATCCCACCTGGCACTACAAGAAGTGACTACAGCCAAGCACCTGCAGAAACAAGCCACACATCCTTCACTGGGAATGCCAGCAGTGACACTGTCCTCCAGGTGCTCCTCTGCTCCACTGACACCAGGTCCCAGATCAGAGTGAGGGGCTGACCATCACCTCTCATGGGTAACCTCTGCATAACATTGTGCCCAAACTGCTGGGAGAACCAACAAAGCAACCCTAGATAGTCCCTAGCAAGTGTACGCTCTCTGCCTTTGAAAATTTGGTGTATGGCGCAATTTGGTCAAAGTCAGGGATCTTCTTCAAGTTTAATAGTATGTATTCTTTTTATATTATTTATGTGTTCAAGTCCCATGAAGTAAACCCTAGGATTTAGCCAAAAAAGTTTTTCTGACAAATGCATGTAAAATAACTGCAGGTGCCTGTAGAAAATTTTTGTCTGTCCATAAACTGCTTTGCAGTTAAAAATACAAACAATATCAAAAAAATTTTGGGGGGGAAAAAACCATTTATTTCTCTAATTACAATTAAGGTTAACCCATAAATACCAAGGGTTTACCCATTCCAACTGTGTTATGTGTTCCAGTTGTTTGAAAAGAAAATGTATTACTTTTCTGGCATGCATTAAATTTAATATGGGCTACCATGTTGGAAAGAATAATGGGAAAAACCTTTCCTTGGGTTATCAGAAGGTGAGAGCTAATATTGGCCAGTTAATCTCATTATGATTATTATATATGAGTCTAGGTTGGATTTGTTCATAGATTGCACAGACATTACTAAATAGGGTTTCAGGCAACTATACATGAATTTCTGTAAATTGTGATCAAGCCTCAGTGCAGCGGCCATCAGGTGATGAATTAAAGAGCTGTCAGTATTAAATTAATTTATTTCTCCTTATCATTTAAAGAACAGGTGGTCTCTATCTCAACCAGTCTGAACACACAGCTCTGAAAAGACTCACAGCTTTTTGCAGAGAAATGGAAGGAGCAGCAGCAGATTTCATTTATCAGGAATAACATTCTTTTCCTGACCTTTCATCTCCAGCACCTAGGCAGACCCATTCTGCTGGTGCTACTGACCCTGCACATTTTGTGCAGACTGGGGTGGTTTCATGATAAATATAATGAAATAGGATCGACTTGCTGTAACTTGAAATTAAGCAAGGCCTTGAGAGAAAAATCTTCAAAGGACTAAAAATGTGTACGTGCATGCATGTATTTGTTCAAAGAAAGCACATAGTGGTTGACTGGACTGTGTTCTGTAGATATGCTCATATATTGGTTTTAGTGGAATTGTAAAGTATGCTAAGTCAGTGCAAAATTTGTCTTACCCTACTCCAAAGTCAAGTCAGTCCTGGATGCCTCTGTCACATGAACAGTGTAAATTAAAATAGAATTAAAATATGTCAATTGACTTGATTGAAGTGATGGAAATGTTTCATAGTTATATAAAATGAGAGATAACCTTTAGTTTAGTCAGGTTATATTGTTACTTTTTTACCCTCTCTTTTCACTGTACTAGAGCAAATAAAATATTTGTTTGAAAAAATGGAAAAGGGAGAGAAAGAGTTCCATCTTGACCTTTAACTAACCAGCTCATCTGATTGAATCTCTGAATGCTGAAAAATATGAAGAGGATCAAGCAGGAGAATTTTCTCTCAGTAAGCACAGTCTTGGTGGGGCTGCATTTCCTATCATCTCACTTGTTTACACAGCGTTTTTATAAAAATTACTGCAGCTCCCCATCTATTACTGCAGTATTCCAGTTAGAAGTTAAAAGGGTACTGAGGACTCACTTGGAGAGGATTAAGTGATCATGAAACAAAGTGAAATATCCACCCGCTCAGTACCAGCAGGCAGCTTTTCTGCAGGTGAAGATAAAGAGGAGTAGCACAAGATTTGTTGAAAGAGTTTTTTAATGCTTCTTATCTTGTCTTACTATGGTGCTAAGTGTTGTCAAAGACTGCTTTCATCAAGAAGTTGAATTACAGTCATTACAAAGAACGAGGTCGTGCTATTGTCAGCAAGACTACTGATGGCATAATACAATGCTGTGTGCAAAGAAAATTTGAAAGACAGGATAGATCTGCCATTAAAGGTAGATTTTTCTTGTCTGGGCAAGGGTTTTCCCCTCTCTTTTTATAAGATGACATTTTAATTGAAAACAAACAAATAAACAATACACAAGGCGTAAAGAAATTCTTAAAGCATCCCATAAGAAGGGTCATCCTGAACATATCTGTTATGATTTGGGGGGTAACTTAGAAGTACAAATTAGGGGTGGGTATCTCAAAAGAAAAAAAAAACACACAAAAAAAAAAGAATAAAAGCAGATAAATCCTTTCTCAAACATTTGCAAGCTCTAAACATGTGCTAAACCACCTCTCTTTTCATTCCCATAGTACTACTTTGAATGATACTTGACAAGAATTCAGAAATGTTATACTTGAGCAGTGTGGCATTGGGAAGGAAGGTATGTTGTAAAACCATTTCAATAAAAGCAGGTTGCATCAGGACCCATCAGAAAACCAGTTTATCCTGAAATGACTAAGAATTTATATGTATAGCCTGTTTTGCCATCATCTTCTCCAAAACCTTACTAAACCAAACCAAACCTAAAAATTGTGCCCCAAAGCATTATTTGGGTTATAATCTTGCCCAGATAAGTGTGAAATCAGATGATGTTCATTCCTAATTCTCAGGCAGGGACACCACAGAGAATTCCATCTTTGAAATCGTTTTAATGGAAATACTATCTTCTTTTATACCTCTATATAAATGAACTTTTTCACACTTGTTAGGAGCATTCTTTGCTGGGTTAAATACTGGGCTGGATGGCCAGGCCCAGAGAGAGGTGGGGAGTGATGTCACCTCCAGCCAGTGAACAGTCACTAGTGGGGTTCCCCAGGGCTCAGCTTTGGGCCAGTCTTCTTTAACACCTTATTGATGGTACAACTCTCTACAACTGTCTCAAAGGAGGATGCAGTTATGGGTGTAGGTCTCTTCTCCCATGCAACCAGCAACAAGACAAGAGTACATAGTCTCAAGATTCACCAGGGAAGGTCCAGGTTGAACATCAGGAAGAATTTGTTTTCTGAAAGGGTTATTAAGCATTGGCATGGATTGTCCAGAGAGGTAGTGAAGTCACCATCCCTGGAGGTGCTTCAGAAATAACAGGCCATGATCTCACTGACCTGGTGGTGATTGGTCAAAGACTGACCTCGATGATCTTGGAGTTCTTTTCCAGCCACAGTGATTCTGTGATTCTGTAGCTTCACCTCACTTCACTCAAGTATATAACTGAAATTCTATATAAGCTGAAATGACAATTGAAGAAGAGAAAAGGACACCTACAGATTTTAGAAAGTTACTTGTAGTAGACTATAATCCATTTTCAGCTTTTTGGGTTTCAGAGTAGCTTTCTTCCTGAAAATATGAAAATTATGCTTTCATAGGACAAATCACCTGTTTCCTCAATGAATCATAAAATATATGTTTTTCTCCTGAAGAAATATAAAATTAATACCTGAAATGACGCTCCGATGTAATTATTTATTTTTGTTTTTTTCCTCTTTCTTCTTCCTCATTATTCCACCAGGTTAATGCTCTCCATGTGAAAATTTGAAGAAGTTGATAAAAGAAATCAGTGAGATTATCCTGTCTCTATCTTTTTTATTATTATACTATTATTATTCCTTTTTATTGTGATTTATTGTGTATACTATTTTATGCATAAATAGCTATACATATATATTTTTTAAAACTTTTCCCATAATTTTTTGGGCTTTTTTTTAGCTTCCATGGGTAGGACTGACCTTTTCCCCCTTACTTCTGAAAGAAACTCTTACTCCAAAAAATGATAACCATCTAGTGTTTTGTTTGCATTCTATTAAGTGTCTTACATAAATATTCAAGATATTCAAGAGAAAGAAAGGAGCAAAATGCCTGATATTCTACTTTGCGTTACTGGAATTCCACATGAGACTGAAACAAACCCTTAGCCGTGCTTGTTTCACACACTTTTACAGACAACTCTTGACAAGCCATGTGACTCCTGGAGGCTGGAACTTTTCATTTTTCATCTGCCCCCTTTCAGTGCCCCCTTTTTTCCTTATTGTATGTTGCCTTCCTATGCAGAACTCTGCCCTACGGCACAGCTTGCACTACTGACAGCATACCAATCTGCTTTCATTCCAGTTCTACCTTCACATCACTTCACGCCATCTCCAGCCTCCCTGCAGCATCCCCTTCTCCCTTTGCCTCATAGGCTCTCCATGTATCTTTTCTGTTACTGGTGTGCTCATCGTAGTTCCCTGACCAGTTACTGTTTCCCAATGTTTCTACATGAAAGGGTAAAGTGTGTGAAATGCTCTCAGTTTGCCAGCTAAGTAGTGTTGTGCAAGTGAGAACAGTTATTTGTTGTTTATCAGGTTAATGAATATTTAGATAAATAAGACTTTCTGCAGGCAGCCAGTTTCAGTGTGTGCAGGAATGCAAATTGCAAGGTGGGGAAGGTAAATACTTGGTACTTTGATCAATCAAGCAGGTACCCAGGAGGGAAGTCAACCTCTTTGAGATGATAACCTTTACATCTCTCTCCTGACAAAGACCCACAAGTCACGTAACACCTATATTTTAGAACTGTTCATATAGTCAATATGCTGAAGTTTTCTCTTGGTTTTCTAGGGAATAAAATCCTACACAGCCACACTCTGTTTCTGCCCACAAGCACCTAGCAGCTGCTTTGGCATTATGTCTTGACAGAGTACTTTCCCCTTTCTCATGCTATCAGCTATCAGTGAGGACTAAGACCAATAGTACTGCAAAAAAGGGATAGCACAGAGGTTTAAAACTTTTTGTAATGTAACCCACCCCCAGGCACTGTGAGTGCAGAAACAGAAGACACTCTACCTGCCAGGGAAGTAACCTAGTGAAGTTTGCAGGAACCTTTGTCACTTTTAAAAGCCCTTTGCATCAGCCCTGCGAGTCCTTCTACTGCAAGCCTCTCTCTGTTCTCCCTTTTGCAATGTGTTATAGTCCAAAAGAGTACCAAAGTTGAGATCTTAAAAGGATACACAGAGATTTAAGAACATAATATCCCTGAAGGTTAATGACATTTTCCTAACCTTCTCAAGATACGTCTAAAAAAGCCTGTTCAACAGCACTGTGAGGGATTTTTTAATTCCTTTTCTTTTGGTTCCCTTTTGGATTGTAAACCAAAAGGAACCAATTATCTATTCATATAGTAGTTTGCAGAAAATTCATTCAGCCTAAACCATAACAAAATTTAGCCACAATTCATCATGGAATTTAAACACCGTTATAAAAATAACAGGGAGCAATAGTCTATCACTAAAAGTAAAAACATTAGCTTTACCGCATTTTGAATATAGACAATCTTCCAGAATTAGTTAATACTAGTACATTTTTTGTTACACTCATTCAGAAGTACCTGATCTTCTCTCTAGACACTTTTTCTCAGAAAGCAATAGACAATTTGTGATACTTACTGAATTTAAAAAGTGAATTGCTGTCTAACTGAAGTAGTTTATTATACAAGTAATGGGATTATGTCTTTCTGGTAATGGAATACACTAAAGCATTCCATTTAACCAAATTAAATTAAAATATAATTTTATAAAGTTGTTTTGATTTTGATATTGAGATTTTAAATAATTTTGCTTTAATTCCAAGGGAGATGGATTCCTTTGTATATTATGAAATTGTAATAATTTCTGAGTGATTAACATTAAAGTTATGTCTACACCCTTGGCACATTCTTTCCTTATAGCTACAACAGTATTACACTTTCTAAAGAAGCTGTGTGTCTGTGCAGTCCACTGTGACAACAAGGCAGCAAAAAAGAATGGTGAAAAAAATTCTCTTTCTGGAGTTCTATAAGCAATCCCCCAGCAAAATGCTACTATCACATTTCATCATGCAGCCCAAAAGACAGTTCTATAATGGCAAGAAGGCTTTGTAATAGAGACAATTAAAATTATCATTGTGCATTCTCTAGAGTACTATATAGTCACTTGCTAGCCAAAATAAGATGACTAGAAGATATAGACTGGACTTTAGCTCAAATTTTTTTACAGTAGTATAGTACTCTGCAGCACAGATAGGTGATCTCTTTCCTTCTCCAATGTCTGCTTCAGGACTTTCACACACATTTTGAGAAATTATGAGACACTCCACTCAAATTTATTTATTCATAAGTGGAAGTGCACATTTATTTTCCATTTTGGTGTCTGTTGTAACTTTTTTGGAAGTGAGTATATGAAAAATAGCCAAATTGTCAAAAAAGTGAATACTCTACATTGACTTTGGTGAAAGGTTCTAACCACATTCGATGAGGCAGGAAAAATATCAGGAGCAGGAAAACAAAGCATTCTGACATTTTAAAATTAATCTGTCAAATTTTGCAACTAAGTTCACTAGGGGACAGATTCTCTAGTCTTTACACAACAGGTAAATTGCTTGGAATTGTCCAATTGAAATAACTTGGATTTCTTATGCAAAGATGCGAGAAAATATACGTCTCTGAATACACTTTCAAAGTGAAATGGTTGTTCTAAATTCCCTTAGCTGCTAGCAAACTGGTGAAGAAACAGCATGGACTAAGAATTCAGCTTTTGATTTACACTGAATTTTACCCAGACAAATATTTCACAATTTGCACAGTAAGAGTTATGGTCAGTACCACTTTAAACTGAAGTATGTTAGATACTTACACAACTCCCCCATATCTTTTCTGAAGGAAATACCATTAGTAGCAATCTGATTGAGCTCATCAGAAACAAGTACCAAGCAGGAATTTACATCCTGTCTTTGTCTCAGGACCTCATCTTAAGTTTACAGATTTGTTTTCCTGCTAAGGTTTATGAAGGAATCCATGGATGGTTAGTCAATGTACACTGTGTATAATTTCCTCCTACTGTCAGCTCTTTGCTTTGCAGAGCTGATATGAAAGACTCCTACTATTAGCTTTTTAGAGTGTTCTGTTAGTACACTGTAAACCATAATGCACACACAAAATAAAAAAAGGGACAAAAAATCTGTAAGGTAGAAAACTACAATGGGACAGCTTTTATTTTTAATTAAACAAATTATGTCATCTATAAGCAAGGTGTAGAAGAGCTAGCTTTAACGACATTATTTGAGAATAAAGTTTTAAATATCTAAGTCGGGAATACCAAGGAATATCCTGGTAAACTCACAAGAATAAAAGGATATTAGCTTGCTGTGAAATTAGACACTCAATCTAAGATGCTTTCAAGTGCACAAGGTGAAGATAACTGTCACTTACATAATTTTAAACAGATTTTCTCTCCTAGGGAAAAGACAGAGAGAGTAGGCAGTCATGGGTTCTCTCCCAGTCAAGACAAGAAGCACTCCAGGAACAAGATGCAACAGCCAGAGCTGGATCATCTATTGAAGGTGGCCCATCAGTCATCTTAATACCAAATTTTCTGTTCAATTGTGCCACCAGCTGATGGACCTCTGTAACTCTGGTCACAGTGGAGGCACGGTACTTCTGCTCAGGACACAAACAAGGCTAAAAAGGAGCTGAGGACTCATCCTGTCCCTTAACTGTACATGGATAACATCATGCATTGGGTGTTGGTCTGAGGGGTCAATTATTTATTACAGATGCTTTTGCTCATTATTTCCATATTAAAAGTGTAGCAGAATGCTGCAATGTAGGGAGCTGGAAATTCCAAAATTTTGATTTCTTCTATTGTATAGGACATACCAGATAATTTCACCAGGTTTTTATTATAAAATTTTAGGCTGAGGAGGCCTCAAACTGGAAACTTGCATCTGAATATTTTTGAAACTCGTAGAGGATGAAGTATTTATTTTCATCTTTGGGTAAATCCATGTATTTTGCAGATCTACATCTGTAAAATATTCTAGTTCTTCATCAAATCTACAGTTTCACCCTACTCCCTTCTCTAAGTTCAGCTTCTTCAGGTGTTCCTTTATCATAATTTAAGGAAAAAAATTCCTTCAGAAAATTGTGTAATTTCTGTCAATGAAGAAGGAAAGAAAAACTGCTTAACTTCACTTCAAAAACAGTCAGTCTTCTTCCCTTAGTCCAGGCTGCAGTACCTGAGATGAAAAAATAGTGGGGAAGTAGAAGAAATCTATTTCAAGGCCAACAGATATCTTTAAGCACAAATTGTCCTTCACCAGCCTTAAACTTCAATTTGCACCTAAAAAAGGCAAATCTACAGAATTAGATTTTTCAGTCTTCTCTACCTTCAAAAAAATTCACTTTAAAAAGCCTCTCTAGTAATCCTAACAAGCTAGCAACCTTCAGCATTTTTTTTTATTGGCTTTGCAACACTTTCCAGTAAAGTTCCAATTGCTAAAATACCTGTACATTGAAAACAAAAGGTTAGTTTAACTAGTTTCAGTGAACAAGCCTCACCTGAGATTTTCAAATTTGTCTTAATATAGAAATTCAGTCACTTTGGGCTGCGAGAATGAAGATAATGGCTGCACAAAATAAAAATCCTGAGAGACTTTAAGCATACACAGAGCTGCTAAATTTGCTGAAGATGCTGGCATTTGGCATTTCTGAGAATTTAACAGCAAATCTACCTGTTCTCATGTTGCATTTAACCACATGACATACTGTCATATTCTGTACTTCTGTGCTTCACAGCTTTGCTGTCCCTTTCACAGTGAGGATTTTATTCCCGTTCCAGTCTTCTTCCATATTCAAAATGACAGAAAAAGCTGCAAAGCATTTGATCTGTTGTACAGCATCTAGCATTTGCTGTATCTATGGAAATCGCATGTCTCAAATATCTAAATAAATAACAACAAAAAGAATAGTTTAACTGAATTCAATACCTTCATGCCTCCCCTTTTTGTACATTAACAGATGAATTATTGTAGAGCTCTGTAAAAGACTAAAATTTTAGCTTTGCAGTCTGCAAGATTATGCACAACAGGGTTTAGTGTTTCACGTGGCAAGCTTCTGCCTTGATTTCCAAGTGCTTTCTAAGGCCGTCCGAATTACTCAACAGATAGGATGCCTGAAGGATGTCACTCTTATTACTCACTTCAGGGACCACATAAAGACATCTGAAGAGCTTGCAGTTAGTTTGACTCTAATAAAAGAGCTGAGAGTCCAGACTGAATCACAGAATCACAGATATTTTAGTCAGTACAAGATATTAAACAGAAAAAGTTTCACATATTATTCTAGTAAAGACAACAGAAAATCCTATGGCACCACTCTGCACAGGGTTCTTTGAGAAGTTACTATTGTCTTACTAGCCACTCTCAAACAATGAAGTTCATAGTTGTGAATTAATCTAATCTCTTACCACTTTCATCTTGGCCATTTATACTAATAAAGGCAGTGTGCTATCCCCTACTTTTTTATAAACACAGAGATTGAAAACTTATGGATTCAGGTCAAAATTAATGCTTTCCTATCTTTGCCTCTTCTTCATGCATTGCGAGGAGTGTTGCTTGAAGGATTTATACTCTAACTAGTTTTTTTCTTTTTACAATCCCAACCCCAAAAACTTTTGTATTTAATATATCCTTTTTTTCCCTTCTAGTTATATACCCTAGTTACAAAGAAGATTTAGTAGCAAATCATTTAGATAAGAGCTAAAAATCCACAAGACTGAAAAGCCGTGTTGCTCTTGTGTCCTTTTTTCCTCCTTAAAACATTGCTGTTCCACAGGAGCATGAAAGAGGAGTTTTGGGAAATGAAACCTTTCCTACACTCACAGAAGATCAGAATGGGCTATCAGTATCACCAACATGTATCTCAGTCCTGCCCTCTCATCCTTGTGTGGCTGTGACTTCTTTAACCCACTGTCAGCTAGGTTAATCAAAGTAGCAAGAATTAACAAGAATTAACAAGTAGCAAGAACACACCCATCTGGCCCTTAGAAATGAGGATGAAATGTAAACACACCTGTTTCAGATAGACAAAAAAATGGCTATCAAATTATCATCACCTTCAGCCCCTGCAGGCTGGGATTGAGAGCAGTGGGAGGTCTCCTGTTGTTGTATAACAGTGCTACAAAAAGCAGCAAAGAAGATGAGGTCTAATAAGCTGAGTGTAATTGACTGCCTTGTGCGAAAGGACTGAGGAAAGGAGAGAGAGAAGGAGAAGAAATGGAGTAAAAAATCTGTCTCTCAGTTGAAGGTGCCCAATGCCAGCATGCTGGGATCTACTTGGTGGTAGATGCACGCACACCGCCTCTGGAATGTGGGCAGATCAGAGAGCCTGTCCTGTGTCTGGCTTACTGCCCAGGGAGCCTGTGAGACTTTCTGTCTCAGCATCTGCTTAACGTCACCTCCAGAATATGGCCTGGATGGCGAAGCTGTAATTAGAGTAAGGGCTAATGACCGTAGTGGTGACCCCAAGCTGGCACACAAGTGTGACCAGGCTGTGCAGAGGGCCCGTTCTTCCAACAGGGATCAAAGTCAACCTCCTTTCCTCAAAGTGAGGAGAAACACAGGTGCAAGGAAAAGCTTTGGGTCTCTAGGTGAGGTGGCCACGCAGGCTTGCCCTGCCCTCCCTTCCTCCAGCTGTGGCACCTGCATCGGCACTGCCCAGCTTTGGCCTGCTTCCCCAAGGTGGGGATGGGGGGGAAGGGGGGAGCAGTTGAAATTATATCAAGTTTTCCAATTTTCAAAACAATGTTGTAACAATGAGCTGCTGCTGCACCTGTTTCCTCAGCGCTGAGTGAGCGGCCACAGCTCACCTCCCGCCACAAAGGGGGGCCTGTTCCGCGATGATTAACTCCAGGAGAACACAATAGTCAACATCTGAGCTGCCTGTGTGCCAAGGAGCATGTTTTCCTTGTTTATCTTGCACAGTAAGTTTTTAGCATCGCTTTTTTTACAAAGGCCATGCCTACTCCAGATTCCCAGACAGTGAGTCAGCCGTGGTCTCGGGTGAACCTGTGGACCCATGTGGAAACTTCACCCCGTGAGGGGTCAGGCATGCTTGCCACCAGTGCACGTCCAGATTTTAAAAAACAAACCTGTTTCCTACCACCACGCTTTAGCCTTGGCCAGCATGTAAACAACTCGTGGAGGGCTGGCTCTCTGCACTATGCTTCTCTTGCTGCCTGCCTATCTTTTCAGCCTCAAGGCTGCAGCAGCAGGGTGTCTGCTTTCCACCAGTGCTTGTTGTTTTAAAAATACTTGTGGTATAGAAGCATAATTACCCTATTTTATTTTTTAATCAAGGTTGAGTAATCTATGTACATTACAGGGCTGTCATTTTAATTCCTAAGCCTTCCAAGATTTCAGTCTGACATAGAAGATGTGGATGTGCTGTCTCCAGCAAAACCCAGCAACAAGAACAGGACTCTGAGGTCATGGGCAGACAGCTGGAAATTAAGCAGCCCTGAGGCTAAGGAAATCAAGAGGCAATAGAAAGTTTAACTAAGCAAGAAAAAAGTCCAAAATGTAAAGGGTGTGCTACAAGGATGTTTGCACCCTACGTTACTACAAGGACGTATTTGACATCCTAACAAGTGGCTTATTAGAAGTGAAGAATATCTGGGTGATATTTGGCATCATCTTCCCACTTTTCTAGCATATTACAGTAAAATATGCAACTCCCTCTTGTTAAAACAATGTGGAAAATGTTCTTTAAGTGTATCACATTGTGCTCTGGAATGGGGAAAAATTGTCATGAAAACAGGACTTATTATCACTGCAAAAATGGTCCCAAAATGCCATTTACATCTTACAAGTAACATTTGTCAGATGCAAGGCAGATCAGAAAGTGAGACTGCTCTTCTGTTTATGCTGTAGTGGGCTTTTGCTCTATCCTTCAGCCTGGGTACGTGTTATCTTCATAGCACTGCTGTGTTATGAATCGAACTGTGTGCAGCATTGAGTAAGTCAAACCTAGGTATCAGTGCCATTTCTGTGATGCGGCTGTAGTGACACCCCATGAAACCCAGCCCAGGTCTGTTCGATGCTACGTGGCCTCAGTGTCCTTCTGCCTTTGTTCTCTGACCCCTGTTTATCTTTTCAGACCTTGCCCTGTACTATGGGCTGGGTTGAAGCAAGCTGTGATGTGGTGGTAAATTAGGTCCACAGGGATATATATGAAGGTCTAGAATGCCTGGGAGAAGGGTGCTGTAAAGGAATCCACCTCCCTAGGGCATCCGTGCATTTCACATTTTCTGACCTACCTTCTCTTACCATCTCCTCTCCAAAGCTAGCCAAATGCTGTGCTGGCCTCCATGCCAGGATGTCTTGCTCTTTGGATCTGGCTCTCGTTTGAATTTCATGGAAGTCAAAGTGGCAGAAGAAATGTTCCTGCCATAACTCCTATGGACCTTGAACTATGCATGGTTTAGAGGAAGCTGTGGAGACCAAGCTTGTATAGCATTTAAATTACAGTTTGTGGATTTACCCTCCTTATTCCACTTCAGTTTTATAACTCCTATTTATTAAAGAACTAAATATAATGAAAGTTTTGTCTGAGCTCAGTGAAATTCTTTGGTTTCTTTCCACCATCTCCTCTCACAGGCAAGGTTAGTCTGGACCTTGGTGAAAGGTGTGAGCTGCAGGCTGGGAATGCCAGTGATTTTCCACACAATGCCCACAAAGTTTCTGAGACTGATTATGTTGTAGCTTGTTTCTAAATAATGTCAAAATGGAAAAAATCAAGCCCTCAGTCCACATACTGAGCCCTTCTTTGCAAACAGAGGACCTTTATGAGGAAGCCAACATTAATGGCACAGTATCACAAGTGTCCAGCAACTTGTGTGATGGGCATACAGATCACCCAAAGTTTCCCCTGCAGAAAATCATGATTTCCATCTCCAAGGCTCATTCACCCCAGAAGTTTTTCGTTTTATAAATGAACATATGGTTTAATTTGAAGTCATGGTATGGAGCCTAGCTTGTTGAATGGCTGTTTTTAGAAAGCATTGGTAACATATGTGGGATAGTGGAGTTTTGTTTTGGTTAGAGGTTTTATGGAGGATTTTTTTTTTTTTTTGACAAGTACAGCAACACGAGCTGGATGGATTAGAGCACCTCAGACATGTCATAATTTATATTGTCATGGACTGTCACAATGATTGCTGTTGAGAAAGGATGTGATGAAATGTTTTTGTGGAAAGCTAATCATTGTTTTGTATTTTTTATTGACACTTTGCATGGTATATGCTCTGCTGTTTTTGTGGGGGTGGACGAGTGGGTTATTTTGCTTTTAACTCTCTAGCTCTTACAGTTGGTCTGATTCTGCTCTTTCTGCAAATTTTGGGCATTTTAGCATGCTGGTGAGCAGGCCTGGAGCCAAAATGTCTATGAGTGCAATAACAGAAGCCCCAAGTCTACAATGAGCTCTGAGCAGGAGGAATTCCATCTCCATATATGAGATCTTACTCCGCTGCAAAACATGTCAGCATTAAGCCAGATTTTGTGCAGAGCAACTATATAAGAGGAAAGTTTCTTTAGTTTTGAGATACTGCTTTAATACTACTATGTCAGCTGCAGTTTTCCAGTCTGGGAAGCACATCTGAGCTCTTGGTAGAGTTTGTCTCACTAAACAGTGATATTAATTGCTAGCTTTACCTCTTTTCCTTGAAGAAAACAATTTTCTATGTTCTCCACTGTGAATCCAAGGGTTAAGAATCAGCAGACCACTGGGCCTATACTAAACTCAAAGGAAATATAAAGGACATATATTTTATTTATAGAAAAAAGTGTAACTGCTTTTTTTTTTTCCCCATGCCAATCTGATCCCAAATTGGATGTGCTCCATGTTAAAGAAAGGTGAGAGAGTGTTTTAAAAACAGCTTACATACAAAAGAGCAATGACACTCACCCCAGACAGAGAGTTGTCATCCCAGATATGGTACCAAACAAAAAACCCAAAATGTTCTCCCTGTGGTGGTCCTTCAGCCATCTCACCTGCTTAATCATGCCAGCAAATCCACTAATTAGAAGATATGGGAGCAGACTCAGGCTTGGGAGGGTGAATTTTCTTTAGAGCATTTGGCTGGACGGATGATGTTTGCTCTAAAGACTTTTTTTTCACAGAAGGCTGTTAAGGCAGTCCCTGGGGTGTGAGAAAACAGGAGGTGAAACCCAGCACAAAGGAACAATAACAACTGCACACAGCTTCTGCCTCCTTTCACAGAGAAGAAGCGGAGGAGGAGGGGGGGGGGAGATGGGGGGGACAGAAAGGAAAAAGTGCTTGACTTTCACATAACTTCCACCTCCTGGCTTTCCCTCAGCAGCTCCCCAGGCAGTGGAGAAGGGTGAATTTAAAATGGAGGCTAAGAGATACCCTGGAGCATATTTAAGCCTTGTTACTTGTTCTTGTGAAGATCTGTACTTTGTAACATGTAAGAAGCAGTGGACGTATTATTAGCCTCTCTCTTCCCCCATCTCATCCTACATGAAGGAGATACAGCTTCAAATACGTGTCATTTTATACCTAGAAAGAGGTTGAAATTTTGCCTTCATCAAGCACAGAGAGGTCAGACAAGCCTGTGAGTTAATGCCCAGGATTAGTGGAAACATTACCTAAAATAATGGTTTTGTGAAACACACTTATTAAAGGATAGATGCCTACAACTGAGACACTGTCAAAGATTAGACTCCAACACTGATGCATCCTGCTGTGAGGAAGCAGCAGGACAGCAATCAGGAGGGTGAGCTGGCAGTGAGGAAAAGCCATGTCACAACCATATTCCTAAGTTAGTTTGTTCAGCTAGCCTGATGCCTTACACAAAGCAGATTACTTTGACACAATGAAAGAGTCAGCTTGATGTATATTTCAAATTATGCACTATTTCTTCATAGCATCTTCCTAATATAAATGAAAGTTAGCCTTTTTTCATAGGTATGGTTTGTCACTAGCAGTCTTGGCATAGAGTAGTTATCTATGCCCGCTATGTTTTTGTATGTTTACATGGGTATAATTTTTCACATCTGGGGTTTAGATTTTTGAATGTATGTGTATAGGAATTATGTTTAGAGCCTAGACTAAAATTCAGCATTGAAGCAGGAAAAAAAAATGTTCCAACTGCATTTTGTCCTCTGCCCCACCTCTCCGATTGGACTGCTCAGACAGTGAGAAATTTTGCTCAGTTTGAGTTATTCACTCCTTGCTTCCAGGGAGATTAACCTGGTGCAGACCTCAAGTGCACTGGTCCCAGAAATAATATTAATTTATTTACAAATAAATTTTGCACCATTTATTAATTTTCCGTCATGTTCAGTCCTAGTTTGGCTGATAAAAGGAATTTACAAGCATGACACAATGAAGCAAACACAGCTGTGCACCCAGATTTTCCTTTGTGCATCCCTCTCAGGATGAGTAACACTTGCAAGAATAGTGACAAATACAGAAGGCTACCTGAAGAGTATGCAATTATGTTAGCAACAAGGGATATACTATAGATGAGGCAGTGGTTTGTAATTAACTTCTTGTGGTATAATGTAGAACAAATAAAGAATTTTTAAGGCACAACATTTTGTTTAGTTACCATGTTACCCACCAGAACCTTCTAATCAAATAGCAGCATGCTGAAGCTCCCAAAGGAAGAGTAATGTTATGTGTTTCCAAGCATATGTCTCTGTGCTCACTGGATTAAATTTGGCAATTACAAAGAAATACTTTGGCATCAGAGATGGCTCTGATACTGGAAAGATTTGCACAGCATTCAGGAAAATCATGAGGAGTTGTAAATCATTCTCTTACATGTGTTCATGAGTTCATGGATAAGAGTGTTCTTTGGTTTGAGAACCTAAGACTCGAAAGTCAGAAAAAATTGCCATGTTTCTTGATGAGGTTGGAGTCACAAAACATAGATTAAATTTCCAGTGTGCTCTTCTGCCAAAGCACTTTACTAAGTATGAGGTGAGGATAAACTCCCCAACATACTGTGATATGGCTCTGAGTTGTCAAGAACAGAAAGTATTTAGGTGACCATGGGAAAGGCTGCGATGCTCAGAACCTTTCATAAAAGTGTCCATTTATGTGGGAGCTGATTTTCCTTTTTAACAAATGCAACAATCAGCAAAGACAGGGACTGAATATCCAGCTCGTTCAGAGTAACACCTCATCTGTCTATTATGTTACAGATATCTCCCACATTTATGATTCAATTTAGGAGATCATTTCAATGAAATTGAATGTTGTGATTGAATAATAGACAGCTGCTAAAAGATAAATGCTGAAGAGAAGAGCTATATTTTCAGAGGAAAAAAAATGTGGCTTTTTTCTTAAATGATGAACATCTGGTTCCCTTACATGTATTATTGTTATACATTCTGAGATAATATTGTGCAAGGTGATCCATTATTTTCTTCTATCCATAATAGGTGAAGATACTTCCTTTTCTAATTCATTGTGTTTGATTAAAAACCCTACATTCTGTTAGCCAAAAAATGGAGCAAGTCACTGAAGACTTAGTCTGCATTTCAGTTCTCCAGATATTATAATCTACCTGCTTAATTTTCTTTTATAATTAATTATAAAACAGTCATACAGACCAATACCTTGAACTGTCTGAACCAGGGAATCAGAAATGTTCAGTTCAGGATCTGAACCAGACTTTCGATGGCTAACACTGTGTTTATCTGGCATACTTGCTGCAAAGGTTGTATTAAAGAAAAAGTAAGATTAAGCACCAAGAAGTGGGGTTTCCAGTTCTCAACACTTATGTCATGGGGTAGCTTTTTATAGTTTTTTATAAAAAACTATAAGTTTTTTTATAAAAAAAATTAATAAATCTGGAAAATTTGATTCAGGCTCTTTCTGCACCATAAGTCTGTGTTTTGTTTTGTATTATAATGATTTGATCTCACATTATCATTTGCCATCTTTTCTCCTTTCCCTTTCTCCCCGTGTCTTGTCTTCCCTTTAGTTTTTTTCCCCTGCACTAATTTATCATTCCATCTTTGCTTCCTTTCTCTCTTCCTCATATTTAAGTGTTTGCTGCAACAGGCACAAGGAGTCTCCAGAGTCTCAGTTCTCATGTCAGCCAAACAGAAAAATGGCAGATCCACATTAGCTTCTGCCTCCCTCTCTCGTAGCTACCCAGTCAGTTTGTTGCTATATATATATATATATATGTAAAAAAAAAAAGAAAATGGAAAACAAAAAGGAAATACAGACATCAGTTAAGAATTTTAAAAGAAGGTAAGATGCTTAGTGGTTTATGTGGGTGAATCTGAAAGTGAGATTTTATCAAGCCTTGGGGAACCAATGATTTATTATTTATTATATGGGGCAGGGCAAAGAAAAATGAAACCACAGCCACTGTATATGAATAGAAAACTCTGTATTTACAGATGCATATGCACAGGTAAATATATTAGCTAACAGCACACACAGTTTCAGAGCTGATCTGCAGGATGGGCTTCTGGAATGACTGCTTTCCTAGATGCACTCCCAGGATGTTTTATAATTGTCCTCAAAGGCACTGCTTGTTGTAAGTGGACATTATCTATTGTGAAAACAATCTAAAAACATTGAAAACAAATTCTGAGCTTCCTTAACCCACCAGGAGTTGATCATACATTGGAAGAATATCTTGGACTAATGCTTGTCAGGTCGCATGCAAATAGGACACATTAACAGCAGGGGAGGTGGTTATTCTCACACTACTGAAGTTTAGTTTGTGGAACTGGTAGACAGCATGTATGTCAGAATCACATAGTCTCCCAATGATTTGGGTTAAAAGGGGCCTCTGGAGATCCTCTTGTCCAAACCCCTGTTATGGGAGCTTCACCTAGAGTAGGTTGCAGAGGTAATGTACTAGGAGCCCATGACAATTAGTTGCAGGCAAAGATGGAATGACATCCTCCATGACCACAGTAAAGGCAGAATTCCTTGGTGGGCCCCAGGCATAGGACAGACCCAGAGCAGATGGTCATTCTGTTTCCTGAACAGCTGCACTGGACACAGGGCCACCACAAACAGCCTGCTGCCATGATAAAGCAGCTAAAGGGCTGTGCCACACCTCAGAGAAATCAGCTTTCCCCCGAAGGCATTGCTATTTCCTGTACAATGCAAGAAAAGTGTTGTGTCTCTTTGAAGTAATAGTTGCTTCTTAATAAATGGCATTAGAACACATCTAGTTCTCTAGCAGCCATATTTCAATGGCTTTATCATTGGGAAAGCCATGACTACCATGTAGCAAAATAGAACTTGGCAGGAATTTTTCTGACCCACTTTCAAGTATCACTCAAGGTGGCATGGCCTGGGACATGATGTGGCCTTCCTTGTCCATCAGTTTTCATCTTGTTTTTTTTTAACATCCTTTCACAATCTCTCTGGTATCACCTTGGTTTAGAGGAGTCTGTAAAATTGTGAGTGTTGATGATATCACTTTGCAGATAGTGAAGGAGTGCTGTGACTTCTGAACAATGCTTAGTGGGATGGCCACTTAAGGATTAAAGGATTATTTCAAAATATAAAAGCACATTATTTGAGTATGTTTGGGTCAGCTATGAAATAGCTGTGCATGGAATTACATTGACAGGAACGAGTAGAAGTGTTGCCTGCATTAGACACTTCACAGAATCATGCAACATTCTGAGTTGAAGGGTGCCACAAGGACCATCAAGTTCCAACTCCTGGCCCTGCACAGGACAGCCCCAAGAATCACACCTTGTGCCCAAGAGTCTTGTTCAAGCACTTCTTCCAAACTTCACTTCAAGGCAGTTACTAAAATATTTACAGGAGTGACACATTAATGATTTTCACCATAATTAGTAAGAGTATCCTGTAACATTATGAGTAAGCTCTAACATCACCTGCTACTTTCAAACTGCCCACATGATTTGAGATTTTTCTTGGTATGGACTTGCCTTCATGTTAAACACCATCATATCTCAAAGACCATGTAAATATTTGGTTGACTTCTCAGATAATCAGTTAAACAGAAGCACTCTGTGCCAGATGGCAATCATATACTTGATGAAAGGAAAAAAGAAAGAATGCAATTGTTTACTTCCTTTAATTTCTGTTAGGTTTGCCTGGACTGCTTGGGATGGTTAGGATTTGTTCTTTGGGAATATTTCAAATAAAAAATCAGACTGCAGAACAAATTACTTGCTACCAAAATACAAAGCAGGTTTTTCTGAGTAATAATAACAATGACAATAACAACAACAACAATAATAATACTAATAATAAATATACAATATTATGAATGTTGTATGACAGCTTGGAAAAGTACACTTGAGTGTTTCTCAGTATCATCAGGGCTTATGGACAGACATGATAAGCTTTCAGTAAAAAATCTTAAATAAACAAGTAAATCAATGGAAAGCTTGCGGTTTTCATCATTTTTGCATAAGGAATCAGCTCTAATACAAATATTTAATTTGTGGCTGCATCCAGTGGGTCCCATATGCTGTGCACACTGTGCAAAAGGTAAATCCAGAATTAAAAAATCTACTGTATTTCCCCCATGATTTGGGATTATGTGGGATTTGTTTTCTCAACTTGTCTACATTCTTTGACAATGTTTATTGGCCATATTATTTCATATGGATATAGTAAGATGCCTAAACACCTATGAAAATATTCTGAATCGTATGAAAAGAAAAATAATGTGTAATTTACTAAAGAACACCAAAGGGAAGTGGCAATCTGACTCAGAGTTTGAAAATTATTAATAAAAAAGGTGTCTTTGGAGATTGCAAGCACCTTTGTCAGTAAAGGGGCTTAATGTTTTTGTTTCTTCTTTGTGAAGTGAAAGCAAATGATTTCTATGGGGAATATTCTTAATTCAGTATTGCGCATTCTATTATCTAAACCAATAGTGGTTTTTAATGCAATGAAGTCAAGATATTCATAGGAACTGAATTTTTTCATAAAGTTTTCTTCAAAGAAACAAGATGATGAGAAATGAATAATTCATATGTTTCACAAGGAAAAGGACATATTTCATTTACTTGTAAAAGTAAAAAAGAATGCATATTGTAAAGTAGCCTGTGTAATATTGGATAAAATTCAGAGTTAATAAAAAATTGTGTGAATTAGAGGCCTAAGGTTCAGGAAAGAAAACCACTGAAAGTGACAGAAAAAACAGTTTTGAGGTCTGCTATAAAAAGGAGAAGACTGGAGGATGTGGTTTAGAAAGTTTTTTTGAAATATTTTTTGTCAGTGAAAACAGTGAGTTCTCTATTAGAAGTGTGCAAACCAATATTACTCCTTATCCACTTCAATCAATCAAAATGGTTCTATAATTACAAAGTTTTTAAGGAGATATTTCATTTCTCTACCTTCAGAATTGGATGTTTTCTGTTCTTTTATATTGTAGATTTAGATACTGAGATTACAATTGCTCCTTAATATTGTATTCGGTTAAGTGTTCAGTGAATATTAGGATAAATGAAGATGGAGGGGAACTTTCAATATCAGACAGTCCAGCCCTATGCTCTGTTCAGGGCTGTCTTTAGAGTAGATTGCTCAGGACTTTTCTCAGCTGAGCTTTGAAATTATCCAAGAATTGAGACTCCACAGCCTCTATGGCAAAACCAAGATTATATCACATTAGTATTCCAAGACACTTTTTTTTTTTTTTATTAATATGTGGGATTTTTAGATGAATTCTAACTTTAAATCCTGTTTAGATGCCACCTAGAGCTGTACAACTTCTGATTTTCTCTCTCTTATGTCTGTATGTCAAAAGTATTCCAGATATTTTCCATATTTTAGTGATGTGTATGGGAAAGACACATCAACAGACAAAAAATATAATCCCCCTAGGAAACGTTTATGTACAGTAATATAATGCTGAATTCATTGCTGTAATCCTGAATAAGTTTGTTGTTGCTTGAAAGTGTTTATAATTATCAAGATAATAAATATGACAGGTATTATTCTCATGGAATAAATATATTCATTTAAGTACTTCTCGTCTTCCTAAAGTATTAATTGAAGTTTAAATTCAATAAGCATTTTAACAGAAAATGTTAATTTTCATTTTTTCTTTTTTTCCTAAAAGAAAGTAAAAATTCTTTTCCTCCCAGAAGAATCCATGAATGCTCCAAATCCAGGAGATTACGAGTCCCTTAGTTGTCTAAATTCACTTAAATTAACAAAGCCTGTCTCACCAATTTGTAAGTGGTGAAGACAAATCTAGGTTATTTCTTGAAAAACAATGTTTTTGCTATTATTTAAAAAAATATCTTTATCTTTGAAAAATGGTGTCCCATTATTGTAGACAAAGATTTGAAAAGTCTGTTTCGGAGATGAGGAGGGAAGTCAAACCAAATCATGCCATGTTCTGTAGGTACGATGAGAAGTTAAAGCCTAAGGGGTGGCACTGTGGATTTTTATTTTCATTGGGATGGAGGAGATATTGCACCAGCTAGTCTTCCTTCTGCTGGAAATATCAAGTACAGAGAAGGTGACAAGTTTGGTTTTTGGTGGGCACCCTAAATTCAGTTAGCAAGATTAAAACATACTTCAGTGTGCATGCAAAGCGTGTATCTCCAACAAACAAACCACACAGTCTGAGCACTCCTGCTGTTGCCAGGATAAGCCAGGGTTACATTGCTTCCCACCCAAGCAAGAATTTACCTTGACAATGGTGGATTTGATTTTTTTGGTTTGTTTGTGGTTTCTTTGATGACTGGGAAGCTGTTTTGCTTGTGTTGTTTTGGTTTTTTTTAATTTTAAAGCTGCTCCATTACTGTGAAACCCTAATGGACTTCTTATCACTTGAATAGCCAGAGTAAGTGATGTTATCCATTGTGACAATGTTATTAATTCACTGTAACAATAAACCATGACTATCTGTAGTGCATGCTGCATGCTGAAATTTATATTATTATATTAGTTAATAACGTGGGATTTTTATCTGCCATCTTTTGTGGTCTTTTAAAATAGCATTTCATGAAAATTTCAAGTGTCTCCTACCCAGTAATAAGTCAAAATTCCTTTTTTTCTTATATAGTGTCAGGAATGGTCTGCCTTTCTTCTTTCTTTTTAAGGACTATAGTTACTGCTTGAAAACTCCATTCACCTTCCTTTGAGAAAGCACATAAAAGTACAAAATCCCTTAAAAATGAAGTCCATGGTAATGAAACCCACCAAGATGTTTATCTACTGCCACTAGCGTGATCCACTCTGCTAAATAGAAATCTGGATTATATATCTTTCTGCCCTTATTTAGAAAAATATTGACCCTATTATTTAGAAAAAGTTGACCCTACCTCAAATTTTGCTTCAGTTTCCCGAAGGACGGATTTTCTTTATCCTCACTTCAGTGACTACACAAACTGTCCAGCCTGGTCTGTAAACAAGGGATGAAGTTCCTTTGTACTTGAATTTGGAAGAAGTGGCCATAGAGTTGCTATGAATTGTCCTCTATTAATATGAGATTGAGCTCCCAGATTTCCGTCTGAGATTTCCTAGGGGAAAAATAGGTCCCAGAACCTCCTGGGGAAAAAAAAATAAAAATTCTGGTTTATCTACAACATATGCAACCCACTATGGCTCATGCTATGAAAACAATATGCTCGTTCCCATTACGAGCAGTGCATGTCAAACACACTGGACCTACTGAACCATTTGACAAGATGATTTGAATGCAGGGTTTAGCATAATAAAACCATGTAAATATTTGTTATCTGGAAAACATAGCTCGGTCTTCCACTTTCACTCAAAGGATGTAAAACCAAGTCTCTAATGTCAGACAGGAAAGAAGGTATTTTTTACCACAGAATATCATCCTGATTCATCTATTTGTGAAGATACTTGCAAAAACCACACTGGTGTAAATTACAGACACAATTGCCTGTGTAGAGCCTTCCACAAGAGGAACATGAGCACATTTTCGCTAATTAAGCCAACAGTGGTAATGAAAAATGATACATATGTTCTCTCCAATGTAATAATATTAATATCCAATATCCATATGCAAATTCATTTAAGTGTAGGGGTCATTCTTGTTACCAAAAGTTTGTTATTGTTTGTTTGTATTGGTGGTTATTTTGTTGGTTTATTTTTTTTTCCCTGATAAATATATTACGATTTTCAACAAAAAGAAAATGTACAGAGCAATTTTTCCTACAATCACCCCAAAGAATTTCCATAAAAAAGACAAAAGTTTAGGGGAAAATTACCTGAGTAACCTTCACTATTCTACCAAATGTCTTTATTGTGGCAAACAGCAAATGTCAATATGCACTCTAGCAATAATATAATATTGTATTGATTATTAAAATTCCATGAGCAGAGGAAAACTCTATGCTGAACTATACTCTTCACTGTAAATTTCTGGAAGATTTATAATGTTTTTTCCTACACTCAATCCAACACAGCTGATTATGACTATACAACAATAAAGACCCAGGCAGTAAAAACGTTTTAAAACTGCATTTTAACAGCAGTTCATACTGCAATTTAACAAATCAATAATATTTGCAAGTACCTCGTATTAATTATGGTGTGGCTTCTTCACTTTACAAGGGTTTGAGAGGTAGCAGTAAGAATGCAGCCTGTAAGGCTTCTCAGGTTTGGAGGAGGAGGGAAGCAGGGGATTGCTTAGTAAAACTTGACATCTCCCTGAATTTAACTAGAGTTTTACATCTTTGCCACACATATAATCCTTCTGAGGAGCTCTCTAGAAATACAATCCCAAGACCAGGAAGGGGAGGAAGTGAGTGCCTTTTCTGCACAGATTCTGCTGTTGGTAGGGAGCAGCCTCTGTCACTCACCAACCCCCAGCATTATGTGATCTCGTCTGAGCAGGAATCCTTGTATGAAATCAGGTAAAGTGCAGAGAATACCAATATCTCTCAGCTGTGTAATAACTGAGATGACTTATTTCTCTGGGGAAAAAAAATGCATATGTTCATACATAAATTTAGCTGGAGCTAGAATAAAAATCCAAGGGAAGGGAGAAAACCTACTCCTATTTTATTATCTTCTGCTATATGGCTGGGAGGCCATTCTTTTGACACTTTAACACTTAGGTACAAGTGGATGTGCCTTTTACCTTCTGAAACACCTTTATGCTACAAAGAGATTTCTTGAATTTTTTTCTGGTGTTCAAGGTCTGTTGACTATTTGATCATTTGTTGTGTTAGATCAGATGTATTTAGATCTTTGATCTCCAAACTAATCATGAGTGAGTGCAGGACCTCTGTCTGCTTACTTGTGTCTGTTAAGCTGTGATTGCTTGTTGCTGCATATCCACAAAGCCATTGCTTGTCATTTTACTTCTGTGTTTTCACTTGCTCAGCATATCCTCTCCAGATTCCTAAATTTAGAGTCAGTAACAATTCATTCCTCTACTTGTATCACTGACAAGTTAAGATGGTTCTGTGGTGATATTCTCTCTGATATGTGGAACACTGCACAAGACAGAAAAGTCATTAATGTATTAAACCTAACAAGATGACAATTAATGGAGAACATTAATGGCTTTTTGGCTGTGTTTCAAGCTTACATTTGAAATATGAGCGTAAATCCTTCTGCAATCCAAACTGTTCTCTGTATAAGTTTCTTAATTGGGACAGAGAGCTACTAATGATAATGACCTGATATCAAGTCACTCATGCCAGGTTTGATTTTGTCAAGTGATGAATATTCTGCACCAAATTCTGCAATCAATTCTGCAATCACTTCTTGTGCACAGGCCTAACTTTAAGCCATATGAGCCATATGGATAATTCCATTTAGACAAAGATCTTTCTTCTGCTTTCAGGTTGAACATATACTTTGCTGCTTTTGCAGGAGCATGCAAGTCTTTGAGTGGGTTTTCACCTGCAACATCTAAATCATCTTATTCAATATCTTGTTACTTGGCTCCTAGAGAAGTCAGTTAGACCAAAGACCATTCTAAGGCTTCTTTCTCTTTCTGTCTGCTTAACTAAAGCTCCATGTTTTTGAGCTGCTGCAACAACTGCTGTGCCAGAAAAATGTGTTTTGGATTAATTTGACATTATTTAAAATTAATTTCCTTTCAACAAGTTAGGAGATGCCCAAAGAAGCCATTCTGAAAACAAAGTAGGGATTTTGCATCAGGTTTGAATTATACACATATATCCAAACAAGTTTCTTGAGTTTCCCTGTTATCACACATCACCTAAGCCATGTCTGTCCTGAAGTGGGATTACACAAGTAGAAAGGAATCATGGACCCATTGTTTGTGTGTTTTCTCTTAAATATGGGACATATATTGTATAATAAATTGAAGCCTAAATTTATTTTGTTCTAATTTAGGTGTAGTCAGATTACTTTGAGTTTGCCATGATTATCAATCCACATCTGACCATTTCAGTCATCAAATTCAAAAAACTCAAATGTTGCCAAGCCATGGCAGAGAGTTCATGTCCCATAAAATACTTCTAGGACCCACTTCTGCCATATTCATGCACGTTTCTCGTGTGTACAAGTCATATCTTTCATCGTGTCATTATGTAAGCATCTGTAATGACATCACAAACAGGGGAGCAAGTGGTCAAACAGCACAAACCCAGCTGTGGGAGTTCAACCTAGAGAAATCTAGTTAATCTGAAGTCTAGTTTATGAATGCTCTGGCAAGACTGCTAACAGAGTTCTGCACATACAAATCATATACCTGTGGCCTTCTGCCTCCTATGGTGAAAAGGAACATAGACCACAGGACAGAAAATCAGTTTAGGAAAGTTCTTTGCAGCAAAAATGCATTCTTGCTTAAGAGTGTCTATCATCCTCTGCCCAGCCCAAAACCACAGAGGCCAAGTGACAAGTAAGTCTCCCTCTCTAAAGCCATAATTAAGAGCTATATTAACAAGGCAATAATAAAACAACTTTGAAATAAATTAACTGCTTGGTTTTCTCAGGGAAAATAAAATGTTTTCCTCAGTTTCAGCCCATTCTACCCTCTGCACTAAAATGGTCCCAAGGGCTTGCTGTTGCTTGGTCCTGTGGGGAAGCTGCACTCTTCTTGTGGGAGGTCTGCGGAGGATGGTGCCCACCCATGGTGTGAAATATGCATCATCTGTCTTCTCCACCCATCCACAGTGTTGCAACAAGGAAATCCCACACAGTACCTCCCTGCTCGTGTGTAATTTCTTTCTATTTCTACAGAAACAGAACTTTAATATCATCCTTGCAAATATAAGAAAGTGTCATGCCAAGGCATGACATTCCCTTCCATACAGTCATTTTATTGTGGTTCCACATTAACCAGTTGCAGAATCCCAAAAAGCAGCAGATATGAAGTTCATATTCTCATGCTATTGGTAGCTTATATCCAATCATCTATATATCCTCTATATATCCAATGAGCCTCTTGACAGGGTATTTCGTGGTATAAAGTTGTGTGTCTGCACACTCACGTGTGCTTGTGCACAAACATGAGGTGTGCACATGTGTGTTGAACACTCCCTGTGCTGTTCAACAGTGCATTTACTGGAGTAAATGATGCTCACACAGTTCCAAAGCAGATGTAAGTTACCCATATGCTGTGCTTTCTTATCTTGAAACCAGATTTACTGTAAAAATATGTGCAGTATGAGATGGTGATTTTTAGCTTATCTATGTATCTCTACTGGGACACAGATTTTTGACTTGCTTGTACTTGTTTGTGAACCTCCTGGTAGAAGATTCATTATCATTCACTGAGATGATAAACAGTTTCTATTCTGCAGTCCTGTTATCAATTTCTATTCTATTTTTCGGTCACTTATATTTTTATTCATTGATAACCAGCTTCATAAAAACAATTTTGCATAACCAGCACAATAAAATGAGATACCCACTAGAAGAAATATTAAAAGAAATATCTGTCCCCTGCCCTTTGATGGGTTTTCTTCCTATCTCAAGGAAACATTTTGAAACCAAGTTCCTTATCCTGGCTGCCCATCAGCTAGATACAGATGCACCCATCTATCTATCACTGTGGCTAGCTAGCTAGCTAGTTTTTTATCTTCTGTTTGCTTACTGAAATATTTTTTCTCTGGATAGTTTATTTTCTCAGCAGTAATTTTCAATATCTGAGACAAAGTGAATATAGGGTTAAACATGCTGTTATGCAAACTTTCCCAAAAAAGAACAGACTGTGAAGTTTTCTTTAAATGTTCAGATCATTGATACTTCAAATTCTCTGGGGAAAAAAAAAAAAAAAGGAAGGAAGTAAGTAAGTGAAAAATGAACAAGTCATGGATTTTCAGTGTTCTAATGACTTATACTAATGTATTCCTTCATCTAAATACAGATTTCTATTTAAAATTCAGTATGCAGGGGTATTATGAATTCTAGCTTAATAGAATCCAAATAATTGCCCTTTAGAAATGATGAATAGCTGTTTAAAACCACTGATAAGAATATACTATTTCTCCCCTAACAATGGACCTTCCACATTAACTGTATCATATATATGCTTGAAATTAGTTTATTAATTTTTTTTATTGATATGCAAACTACAAGGTGATGGCAGATGGCAAATAACCCCTCACTCTAACACCATAACCCTCCAAAAAAAGAGCCTTGTCTCTGCTACACTTCTTGTAGGGGGACAAAAAGGAGAGATAAGAAGATAGCTTTCATATGAAAGGCAGGCCACTGAAATGCAGATGATGCCATTCTCTCTTGTACTCTGTTTTCAGATTTGCTGGCATAAAAAGAATAAGATATAAGGTTGAATTAATGACCAGATTTCACAGAACTGCAATTCAAGATGCTTTCTCTGTGCTGTTCATGCTATCTCTGACTAGCCTTTAAAACAACTATTCTAGACTTGCTCTTTCATTTAAAAGACAAGTATCCAGAAATACTGAAATTAAAAATACATTATTCATGTATTAAATATAGGAATGACCTGACAAAAAAAATTTCACTTAACAGAGCTGATGGTTTCTTCATAACATATGAAAACCTTTGAAAATACCAAACAAAATACATAAGTGCATCTGCAGTCAAATTTGCAGTTGGCATTCAACATGACACTGGAAGTTTCTGAGGTTGTATGTGTTTTGTGCTGTACTTACATGCAGTACTTGAAAAAATATATACAAAATGTGAATCTATTAGAAAACTAACATCTATTTGCTTAAAATACTGGTGGAAGGTATGTAAAGTATGTAAAGTATTAAATATTTAAGGAGATGTACAAAGACAGTGGACACAGACAAAAGTGTTTTTATCAAATAAGAGGTAATGCTGAAGTTACGTATAGTGTCATATATGACTAAATCTTTTTTCACTATATAATGGTTGGGTTATACCAAGCTTTTAGATTACAAGAAGAAATAAAACAGAGATGAGAAGTGCATATATATGTTTATATTGCTTTAAGAAACCAGTATTTCCTATTATGTGCAAATTGTGCAATGCTGCATCCTTGTATTAGTGCTCACTTGCTCTCTCTGCCTATATGTGACAGCATGTATTTGCAGTTCTGTACAGAGAATTCATCTCAGTTAAATTTTTGCTGTTAGAAAAATATTTTCCACTGCACTGCTAAGGTAACAGCAAAAAGAGAATGTCTTCATTCTTTCCTAAGGTTTAGAAAGTTACTGTATTGTAAAGATTTGTTTTACTTTTTTCATTGTCTTGTTTCCTACCTACAAGCAACATAAATTTGCAATTAATTTTTCTTGGCAAAGTTATCAGCGCCACAAGAGGTCCTAAAAGTGGGTTAAAGCAGTTTTATGTCTTAGCTGCAGTTGCATCTATAATGCTTGGCTCTGGTCCTTTTAGCCTTTTATTTTTTTCTATAGGATCAGGGCAGTTACCCCCATCTCAAGGCCTTTTCTTCCTCCCTCTGGGATAGGCTGCCTTCTCCACACACCACTGGTACCCAGAAAAGAATGGTTCTTCTGTTTGTCTGGCCGACTGCATATTGCATCCATCTCTCCATTCAGCCCGTCTTTTCAGGTCTGGTAGCTGCTGTACAACTTCGCTTTTGTGCTCCACTGCCAGGCCTTTTCTGAAGCCAGACGCTTTTTGAAAAGAGGGTATATTTGCATAAACAATACCAAGTGAGGAGGTCTGCTGGAAAGAAAATCAAAATTCAGCTGAGCGAATCTTCCTGAACAACTCATTTCTTGCAACCAACACCTCCTATCGTTACCATCTGTGTACTAAATTATGGCCGAAAACGTGTGCCGCTCTCTCTTTTCTCTTGCTCTTGTGTACAGATTCCTCGTATCAGCTGAAGTATATTTTGTTTTCAAATTTAGTCTGAACAGTGATCCTTAAACAGAATTCAGTATATTGAATGAGGAAAATATGGTTCTGTTAAATAAGGAACAGAAGGCCAGCCATGCATCAGCTAGCTTGCAACCCAGATTGGATTTGTACTGAGGGCTCATCAAAATGCATATCTGAAACAAGATCTACCCATCAGCTTGCTGAGATTTCAGGTCAGTGATGGCAGAGCAGCTTTATCAGAACAGTGCAGGGAGAAGAAGGCTTACTGCTGTGGCTGATAGCTGAAGGAATCATTCTGGAAAATATGTGTGCTTAAATTAAATCTTGAGTGGCTTAAGATATTGGATATACTGAGCGCATGTGTATAAGTACCTACATAAACACAAAAATAAAGAATTCATACATATGTATACATGAGTGAATTCATGTACATTTCTATGTGGATGCAAACATACACACATGGCTTGTGCTGCATCCTCTGTGTACATTTACAACATTTTACACTTGGGAATGAAAATAATTAAGCTAACCCTGCAAAAAAAAAAAAAGACAGGCAAACCAAAAGTAACCACATGGAAAAAAGGAAGAATAGACTTTCATATGCCGTTGCTCAAATCTCCCACTTATTTGCATTTTTTATTCAAATGTCTAGCTAGGTAATGCATCTATTTCATTAAATTGCAACCTTAATTTTGTTTTCTTGGTCAGATGCTTTGGATATAATTAATTGCAATATTTAAAATGTGTCTCCCCTACTGCATTAGGTCTGTACATACAGCATCTTCCATTTTGCACTGTCTATTAAACCACATTCATCTGTCAGAAAAACGGTGCTTATGGGTGTGTTCAGCATACAAATCTACCGCAGGAGTTCTCCTTCTACGCTGCTGCCTTGATCACTGCCCACTTCCCAAAGCCCTAGTGCCACATGGACTGGGAGAATCCAGATTGCCTCCATGTGCTGGCTCCATCCCCAGGCTGAAAGAAGGTGCACATGGAATTTTTGTGGGCAGCTTTTATTGGTCTGTATTTTTTCCCAAACAAAACAGCTCAGGGGAAAAGTTCGATCAGAAGGTCTCGTATCATGTCTTTTCACCTACAGACAGGGACCTTACCACATGGGTTCCCACATGTCTGAAGCACTCCCTTGACATGAATCAAACTATTTCTGTCATAAGGCTCCAGTCACAGTGGCATCTCACCCTCAGGAGGTATCCAAGCAGACAGGTAGCAGAAAACTAGAAGGAAGTACGTTGATTTCTTCATATAATTTCCAAGTCCCCTATAAGATGTGGAGCTTTATTATACTTACCTGGAATGTAAAGTGGCCCATTTCATACAACACTGGAAAGTGAAGGTAAATGAAGATCCTTTGAGGAAATGAGCTTAGTAGTACCTTTTTCTAACCAGATTTCATTTTGGAGGAATCATCCCTATAAGGAGTTTGCCATTTGTTACATTAAAAAATTTGCTACACAAGTAACATATATAAAACACATCAATTAAGATTTAATAGGTGTAATAGAAATAAGAAAGCCCACTACGTAAAACCTGTAAATACGGTTTTGTTATTCTACTTTAGTATCCATCATAAATCTTTTATTATTTTGAAATTAAAGGTATGGTCAGAACCCCTCATTCAAACCATCTCTCAGATTAGTTTACCACAAGCAAAAAAGAAAACAATAATAAAAATTACCATAATCTGGTGCTTGACCAATGAAATCCAAAATACCAGCTACATAAAATTGGCACCATGCCACAAAATTCTAAGCTCAAGCACCAGAGATTGCTTGTCATATGGCAGCTCTTGATTTTGTAGTAAGGGAGCGAGTCTTTCCCAAGCTCATTCTTCTCCACATGTTCCTGCTTCACCTTGCTAGGGCAAGTGAAGTCCTCTGTCTCCACAAAAGCCAGGCATGATCCCACTGTGAGCTCATCAGCTCACTCTGCCCTGGCTGGTACTCTCACGTGTCTCTTCTTAGCAAGGTGTGAAATGGGGGGGTGAAAGCTTTGTTACCTTGTACTGCTGTCAAGAGGGAAATATCTGTATTGGTGTATTGGGCCTCAAATAAGCAAAGCATGATGAAGGCAGTCTCACTACCTTTAGTCTCACTGAAGGCAACTGTTCATGTTACAGCTGGGGCATAAATAAGGAAACACAGGAGAAATATGTTTTAGCATTAACCTGTGTCAAATCCCTGGTTCAAAATAGGGTACCTATACATATGTGGTATATATAACTGGTTGTTTTAAGACCAGTGACTGTGCTGCTTCTTGAAAATGCCCATGAAAGATAACAATTTTCTCAAACAAAACTTAGGAATATGTCAGTCAGAAAGTAGAACTTGCACTTGAGTGAATGGCAATCATATGTCCTGCAAGTTAATAGGCTTCATATATGTCAGCATATACATTAATCTAAGTGTTAATCCCTCTGCTTTTCTGAGGATTTTCTCTACATTACTCTCCCAATCCTGACTAGGAAAAAGAAAACAAAAATGAGAAGAAAAAAACCAAAACCAAACAACAACAAAAACAAAAACAAAAACCAAACCAAAACAAAAAGACACCCAAAACCAAAACCAAAGCAAAATAAAAGGGAGTTCACTGAAGAAATAATTACATTTATGTGAGAGGAATATTGCCTGATTAACATTAGCTGTAGGCTCATTATAGTGAAAAAAAATTAGAGAGAGGGAGTGTTTGAAGTAAGAGAGAAGGAAGAGTGAACTCTGTGTTGTTTGCCGAATGTATTTTTCATGGAGTCTGCAAAACACTTTGGAGGGGGGTTTGCATGACTGGATTTTGTAATCCCCATAACTTGGAAATCAATAAGATAAATGGAGGAGAAATTAACAGCTAGTGGCCTCAGTCTTGATGATTCCAGGATAAATCCTTTTAATAAACATGAATCTGCAGCAGAGCAGAAACTCTAAGTCTTACTTTTGATTTAAAGATGTTTATCTCTCTATCTTCTACATTTCTCAGGTTTTATTCTCCTCATATCTTTTCAATTTTATCTCTTTGGTTGCCCACACGGTTAATTGTTTTTTCATTTATTCCTCAAAGATGAGGTATGCATGTATGTTCACAACACATTAATATATGCAAACAGCAGGGAGACATCTATAGTTTGGCATTGTAGTAGCTCCCTAGAAAACTTAATGGAAAATCACTCTCATCCTATAGCAATTTTTTTCATGCTTGACACACACTGTTGTCTGTATGGCAGAATCACCTCTGTGGAAGGTATAAAAAAATCAAAGGAAATCTCACTTAGGGAAAGCTTACTTACAGATAGATTTTGCTGGTGATGGTGATGACAAAGAAATTGTTTTAAAAAAATTGAGACAAACTGTCCTGGTTCCTCGGTATTAGGACTCCTTCACAGGTTAATCCATCAGAATTGGGATTTGTCAAGGCTTGTTTTATATACTAAATGTTTGATTAATTTGTACATTTTTACAATATAACAAAATGAATTTGGAAGTTCAAGATTTAATATGCAGGCTCCCCTTTATATACACAGAGTGGAAAAATACATTTAGATCTCTCATTTATTTTCCAATTAACTGTTCTTTATCCATGCATTAATATTACAGATGTCTCAAGAATAATTAAAACAGATAAGCAATTTATAAAAATCTTCACTTTTCATACTAATTACCATAATGTAATGTTACATTTTTATTAGCAGCTTTTGTTCCCTCCCCACACCCTTTACTTCCAGCAACCCTGGGGCCTTAGCCAGTCAGCATGTTATAAATCTTTGTTAAAATACGACACAAAGCTAAGAAGCTTGCAACAAAGCAAATTGGACAGTGATGGAGCTCTCCTTTCTTTACCTCCATTTCCCAACAGCCAGCCTGTCATCAAATATGAAAACAATGATGTTTTTTCACTGCTTCTCAGTGTGAAGGCTAAGGGGCTCCCAGGACAGAGGGTTATGAGGACGGGCTTTGAAGAATCAGAGTCAGTCCATGAGAAAGACAGAGGAGAGAAAATTGATCCTAAGATCCTGATACAGAGATAAGTCATGGGTCCAGGAAATGACTGTACAGTCAACATACCTAGCGCCACCATATCACACAATTATATTTAGAAGCAGTTAAGTCCCATCTCAAAATGAGTTGGCTTGTTCGTTCCCACCATTCCTATGCAAGATTACTATGGGAATTTAAAAATAAGAAATCCTAAGGGGAATACCTACTGATGCTTAATGTTCAAGCCATCAAGTGAGGGAACAGAAGTAATGCCATGTGACATTACACAAGCGCTTCCACTCCAAACATCAGTGGAACCAAACACCTGGTCAAGCTAAACACTGTGGTTACCATGAACATTTTGGGATGAGAAGCAAAAGCAGTTTACATCGATAAAGAGGTTTCCTTTGCTGAAATATGAGACTTCATGTCAGTAAGATGAAGTACCTGCTCAAGTGTTTATAAGAATGGAATAAACTTGTCCAGTGAATGATCTAGAGTGAGCTACATGACCAACTTGCCTTGCTGGCACACCAGTGGCCAGCACACTGGCACATGCACACATGGGCACACACACATGTGTGCATACACTTCTATTCTGGTGCTGCAAGGCAAGGCCAAGCACTCAAGCATGCTCTTAGTTGCACGTCTCAGCAGCCACAGCCACTTCCAACTCAGCCTTTGAGCAGTAATTTGTGTCATAATGAAGATAATGTACGTCCACATGTTTCAAAAATACACTTATCTATGCCTTCAGAAATATTATTATTATTAGTAGTATCATTATTAATAATAATAATAAATATTATTATTAATAATAATAATAATAACACTACTACTACTATTACTACTACTACTACTACTACTAATAATAATAATAATAATAATAATGTATTTTAGGTTTCATTTTGATTTTATTCCTGAAATAGGCTTCAATACAAGGTGGCGGAAATGAGGCAAAATGGGGTAAAAAACTTGCTTTGGTGACAAGTTTTGAAACCTTTATTTAAGGAGAAGAGAACATACGTGTATCTCCATAGCTTCTACCCAGTCCATTGATTCAAAGCTGCAAGACTCTTTTTGTATTACTTAATTTATTTGTATTTATTGCTACATTAATAGATTTCAAACTACATTAGATAATGTACTAGATAAGATATCTTTTTAAAACCTCTTACTGAGATCCTATTGGGACTGGCATGTAATTGAAAACACTTAATGGAATATTTCAGGGCATATTGCCAGAGAATGAACAAGAGAATCACATTTAATTTTAAAATGCCATACAAAAATCATTTAAAATTATCATAGCTGTGGTTTCGTATAGAAGAGGATGGATAATAAAATTTATATAGACTTTCTTTCTTTTGGAAATTATTTTCTCTCTTTGTTATATTTGACAACTCACCCACTGTCTTTTCAGAAATGCCTGACATTCCTTTTAATTAAGTAGTGACGGGCAACAAGCAATACATTTTTAAAGATTGCTGAATACATTGGGCGTGCTTTCAGCTGCAAGGCCAAATTCCCTATTTGTTTGCTCCCTTGGGAAGAAATATCAGTGATTACAACTTCTGCCTTGACCTATTCTATGATGGTACAAAGCCAAATTTTAAAACTTTATTAAGGCTTAGTTTGCACTATCCTTATTTCTGTAAGGCCAGAATAATATTTAGGTCTTGGAGGGCTCAAAACTGGTAAATTCTGAGGTTTCTGATGAAGACACAGAAAAAACTCAGACAAGAGTCTCTTCAAACTGGAGGCTTTATTAATTAATTAATTTTCTGATTGCTTGCTTGCACATCCTTCTTCATCTGTTACAACTCAACGGAGGATCAGAGTTTGGGCTTTCCTTCGATCACTGAGCTACCTAGAAAGCTACAGTGGCCAACCTGCATATTTCCATAATCCTATAGGCTACTGAAGCAGATCCCTTGCAGGCAGCTGACATCCATTCACATTTATACTGAAGATTTACCATTGAAACTCTCCCTCAAGCACTTCTGCGCAAAAAAATAACCAACCCTTTGTGTGAGTTAAAGATGTTTCTACCAAGAAGGTAGTAATCATGAAGAGCACTAAAAGGCATCTTCAGCTGACACAAAAAATCACCATGAATAAAAAAAAAGGAAAATAATTTCAGATTTTTGAAATTTTTTGAAATTTTTTGAAATTTCAACATTTTTTAATTTTTTGAAATTTGTTGAAATTTCAGAATTTCAACCATATTGTCTCTACACACAGAGGCAAGTATACACTATTTTGCTGATCCAGGTTTGGCCAACCTTGAACTAAGAGTTTGCCTTCATATATGTAAAGAATTACAGTGGAAATACATAAATGTTTAGCTGTACCAGTGGAATTTTAGGATCCTTGAGCACTGAAATGTAAAGAGTTTGTAGGCTAGCCAAATTTGTAGTTTAATATTGTTTAATTCCTACTTATTCACCAAGATATGGTCACAGGACTCTTTTTATGACCGGATATTAAAAATTAAGACTAAATCTAAACAAAACATTTGAATTCAAACTCCCTTAATTACTGTCTTTTGACATGGAGCTCCAGATTAAAATGTGTTTTGAGTCTTGTTTGTAGTTAAGTCTTCTCAGAGGAATATCTTAAAACCACTCAGCCAACACCTTAAGGGTATAGCTCATCCCTTGTCTATAATCCTGGACCTGTGTTTACATGAGCACAGGGATGGGGCCACATGTTTTTGCCATATGTCAACATATATTTGCCTGAAGGTTTGAAAACAAAGTTATAAAACAAGCCCTTCATAAATCTACAGCAAAAGCAATAAAATATAACAAATATTTTGAGAACTAATTCATTTTTCCCTCTTGTCCCAATTTACAAGGGCCTGTGATGCTATCAGATAATATTCCCTGCAGGCAGATTTTTCCCACTGGGTGCTCAGAAAGTATGAGGTTCACTGGAACTGTTCTCTCTTCTTTTCTGTTCTTTCAAATCCGTTGAAATGATGACCCTAAATTATGAATGTGGCAAGGAGGCCACAAACACCAAAATTCAGATGGCTTATCAACTTGATTCCTGTTTTGCAAGGTCAGCCCCAAGCATTCCCTGCTGCTGAGAGATCTCATGTTGCAGAGTTAAGTTAAATGTGGAAAAAGCCTGTGGTGAACTGAAATAACCATCCCAGAGTGAAGATCGGAAATCAAAATGCTCAGATTTCAGCCTATGGAATGTGTGAGCTATCAACATTCATGGTTTTGCCACTGGAGGGGTGGGGAATTTCACAGCTGCTTGAGCAACAGTCATTGGCCAATTTATTCGAAATCAAATCATGGTCTTCCCAGCTAATAAAGCAAACCAGTGTCAGTCACACCACCACTAATAATTATTGCCTCTTTTGGAATACATCCAAACCTCTCAAATAAAACAATTGTCTGGTTAATATCCTATCTGCCTCTTGCACATCCCATGCTCCTGCCGTTGGCTTCTGAGACAACGTGATCAAGATTGAGCACACACCATATGCTCACAGCTGCGACGTGTCAAAAGCAAGTCTTGAACCAGGGCATAGCGCAGAGATACCTAGAGCAGCAGTGATAGATATCTTCCTTATGGCTGTGGTTTAAAGCCCAGGTTTATGGCATTTGACCTCATCTGCCTTTGACAAAGTCACAGGTACCAATGACCTATTTCTGCTTATGGTGTCAGGCTGGAGTGGATGTTGCCTGCAAGGACACACTTCATATATCTTCTGGTATCTGAGGTGATGAATGCAGGCAGGGTACAAAAAATAACTAATCAGCATGTCGAATGTGCCATGCAATTTCACAGACCCATCGTGGGGGAAGGGGTTTGCAAGGGTGTACGTGCAGTGCTGCTTGCCAACAGACACAGATTGTTTAACAGTCACCTCCAGGCAGTAAAACCGGTTGCCAGTTCAAGTGCCAGGTAATTTTATAGGATAATTATTAACCTTACTGAAGTTATTAAAGACTAGCTACTGGGAGACTTGTGAAGTGTGAATTATCGCTATCCGTCTGACCGGGAAGGATAGCTAATCCCCTCAAACACTTTATGCTGAGCTGAAGATTATCCCTCTATTTAGATATTAGAAAAATCTTCAGAAAGGATCAAATTACATACATTTTTTACAGTTTTGAGAGAGCATTTACAAGATTTCTCTTCCACTTCTCCACCACCCACCCACCCCCCTCTTACTCACCCTCCTTTCCAACAATATGCTGGGAAAGCACATTTCCGTTTCAGCCCTCTCTGATATTGCCATCTTCTTAGTACACCACAAGCAGTGAAGAAGAGATGTGAATCTCATTATATCTTCCATGAAGAATGTTTCTAAAGATGATAGCAGAGCTAACACCATGTGCTAAGGCAGTCAGCACAGCTTGCTCAAGGTCCCACAGTCTCCCCTCCTCCTTTCCACCTAAAGTAAAATTTGGTTTGCTGTGGATACAGAAAGGTTTTTTTTCCCTTCTTATCAGGCCACTGGTGACATGATCACTTTTCTTCCAACTACTTTCATCCAATATTCTCCCTAATGTTCAGCTTCTAGCATCTGTGCCAGAGCCAGATGCCGCTATTAAACATTACAAAGCCATAACCTCTGGAGGAAAGTGTGAGCAAGCAAGCTCTTCTGCATTTACCAGGGACAACTTACTTAAGGAAAACATCAGGTATTCATAATAGTGTGAAGAAATGAAGGCTGACCAGAGGGGAAGAAACTAAGAAGAGCTGCACCCCATTTTTTGCAAAGTGTCATCAGTTCCCTTGAAAAGGGAAAGGATAGAGTGTCACTGCAGTGTGCCCTTTCGCATATGGTATTCCTCACCCTTGGTGTCTCAGCCCTACCTTAACACAAAACCATGTGTTTGCACATCCTTTCTCCCTGGGTGTCTGTCACAGTCATCTGTGAGGAACATGCTGAACTTGACTATTTCTGCAGCAATTAGAGAAGCGTGGTCTCGGTAGCCCCAGAGATGATAAGGTCTTTGTTCCAAGCCCCAGCTGGTGCTGGTCCCACCCATTAAGCTCCTGTCACGTACCTGCATCCTTACATACCGGTGTTAACTGCACAGATGGAGAGATGGTTTCCTGATGTGAGTTACTGCCATTTCCAATCCACGACTGGCGAGTGTCTGCCATTAGGGAAAGCAGTAAATTTCAAAAGTCTGTCCTTTGTTGATTTGTGACCCATCTCGCTGCTGCTTCCTCTCCTCCCTTCCACATGTCTCTTTTGAAATAGCACGTTTCTATTTGGCATGCTTTGAAGGGGTGTTCCCTTGATTATCTAGCCCTTTCTTCTCCTATCCCCAGACCTTTGTAACTGTCTTTTTTACCTCAGGGAGAAAGAAATGTACCTTTTCACTGAAAAGTCCTCCTTTTCAGGGAACTGTCACGCATTAGCACATATTAGTGCTGTTGGATTCCTCTCTATCCACTTTATTTCATCCTTCAAGATCATGAAATATCTTCCTCAAGAAACACACAAAGGCAAAATTTTGCTATTTCTATTGCACCAAAAGGGCTAAATCCATTTGACAGGAGATTGCAGAAGATGTAACCACCAGTTTCTGTCAACACAGAAAAACCTCCTATCTTACACGGGCACAACTGGTCCATGGGGATCCAGAAAACAATTTCAGTCATTCCCCTAGTGTGCCACGAGGTCTTTTTTGGGTTTATTTTGATTTGGACTTTTCTGAATGTGATACCAGATATAATATGGAGGGTTTTTTTTTTCCCCACTGGTACTCCATATCATTTCACCTAAGCAAGTGCTATTTCCATACTGCTTCTGTGCTAGTAATAGACACATTAATTGTTCCACAAATTAAGACACAGGGACTCTTGTACCAATGCATTCACTTTTATGGAGCCTCTGGTATCTTTTTTTATTCCCTAAATTTATCTTCAAGCTCCAAAACCACTATCTTTTCACCTTTTACAGTCTATTTTATAAAGAAAAATAAGTCCCTTGTTACTTCTTTTTTTTTTTAATAATGGTGCTTGTGATACAGTTTGCAAACTCAAAGAGTGCTGAGACAGCATCATTTAAAAGAGGCTTTTAAACTAATCTTGGACATTGATGGACTTAATTTGTTGAACTTCATTAGATCTCTAAAAATCTAATGTGAAAATTCTAATGTAAAAAAATAAATTCATAAAATTATTAGTGTTTGTTTGGCAAGCAGGGGAAATAAATTATTTCAGTCCCTGTATATACAGGCTTTTAAGGAGTCTATGAATGTAGTTATAGATTGTTTAATCACAGTCCATAGGTCATTGCACATCCAAAGTAGTATTATTCATTTCATAAAGCATAAGGCCGTGACATGGGAGTTCTTTCCCTTGCTTCCTTTCCAAGATATGTTTTTTTTATTATTATTTATCTAGAGCATGGCTTGAGTAAATGATTTCTTCTTTTTGTTTTATTGTACCCATTTTGAATGAATCTGGAATTTTTCCAATTTATTCATTCACTGGAATAAGTGGTGTTTTCATACAGTGTTTAATGCATCATGGCTCTGAGCTCAGGTAAGCCTCTGACTAATTTCTATGTAAATATCACCCAAAGGAAGAATTTGAGCCATCAGATTTTGTCCCACAAAAATTTCATGGCTGGCTAGTATAAGGTGTGAGACTGTCTTTAATCTTGGAGGACCCAAGCATGTGTTTGCATTGGTGAGAAAAAAAACAAGGCATAGCTGTATTGTGCTGGCTGAGAGGAAGGGGTAGGGGAGGTCAGTCTAGACAGGAAAAAGGAGTGAGAGCAACTGTTGTGCAGGCCTGTGCCTCTGAAGTCACCCTACCAATAGGCTGATGCTCTGCTATTAGACAAGGAGGGTCTTTTAACCTCAAAGGTGCTACCTGCATCAAAACATCTTTTTCAGTTAGGTAGTAAAGTATCCTGAAAATATATTGCATCAGATTAATAACCCCTGACACTCAGTTTTTATATACCCTGCTGTTGGAAGGGAGGATCTTCAGGGAAATTCATTTTACTTAATTTATATATTGCATTCCACAATGGACTTTTAGATGAATTTAAAATAAATTGCAATAATTATTTCAGTGTGATATGCCAGTTAACAATGTTGGCACAATAGCAGCAACTCGCTCATCAATAAATAAAGAGAGTCTGGGTCTTTCAGGTAATTTTATTCCTTGTAGAAGTCTGTTCCAACACCCACACACTCTCTGATATCTATAAGGAGTTTTCTAATATGGTAGCCTTCTTGAGGCTACATGCATACACAATTACATTCTATTTGTTACCATGTCAATATTTTAAAAATTATTCTTGAACATAGAAGTCTCGTCTCCTAAGATATTTAAGTAAGCAGTTACATCACTCCATGTGCCTTTATTTTCTGATGCTAAAGAAAGATCATAGTTTTTCATTCAAGGTTTCTTACTGGTAGTGAAGTCCATTCTCTAGAAGCTCTTCTCCACACTCATTTTGACCTGGATCTCTCCTACTTAAAAATGAGGTCTTAGGAGAGTCTGAAGGACATCAGGTGCAGCTATCCTCATGCTAGAAGACTCTGCCCTGCTCACAGTACCACTGCACAGATGCTCTCTGTCTTGGAAGCTACTTTGGGCATCCCATTGAGAAATGGTAGGTTCAGGTTGGTGAGGATGAAGCCAGCCAGGTACCCAGGATCAGTGGAATAAGAGATAGCTTGAGAATGAGAAAAAGTAAAATATAATTTTTTGTGGATCTTTATTTAGAGAGGATTCTGATTGGAGGACTATGCTCACCTGGGGACATGAAAGTCCCAAGAGCTGTGGTTTGTCAAGCTGTGTCAATAAGACCTTGACTAAGTAAGTAGAGAGTTTCAGAATATTTAGGATTTAGGTCTGTTAATCATTCCACTTTGTGCACTCATGAAGGTCTTAAATTTTATTCTTACAAAGTCTTAAATGAATATCTTAATTGTCTTACATCCACTATTGAGGAAGACTTATTTCACCAGAATAAAAACTTTCCCATATGTGTTTATTTCAAGGATTATGAATCCATTTTTGATTGTTTGGTTTTCTTGATTTCATATCCTGAGAGGTAAATCTGCTGTGGAATCCCTGCCATAGCTTTTTTCTTTCTCTCTTTTTTTCCCCTTTTCTGGTATTCATTTATTGTTAAAATCTAGGCTCAGGTTCATGAATTTTCAGCCTAAGTGAACTTAAAAAAATTCACAATTTACTTCCTCCTGTTTTGTGCATCTAAATATGGTAGTATCTTTCTCCTATGAAAATGTATGCCAAGATACTCTTAATTTAACCTTGTGTCATTATATCTTTCATGGAAATCCATGGTGTAGAGAGGTCTTTACCATCTGCTTCCATCAGGAGGGTTATCTCAGTGTCTAGACACTGTAGTGATAGGCTTTTTAGGGTTGCTGATGGATAGACGGGCTTTGGAGAGCTTGCATTTAATCCTCTTCAGATGTGGATGGATGTTTTCCGGCAGTCTGGGATGAAGTTTAGGATTGTATTTCAAACAAATTTCTCCTGGAGTGTAAATGGGACAACTTTGGTTAACAGCAAACTCTAACAGGTCTGAGGGATTAAACGCAGGATTAAATAATATGTGAATCAGAGAGACCTCATTTTGATATATGATACATTCCTCTTCTTTTGTTTTTAACACAAATAAAAAATCATTAAGCGGAATAAAAAAAAAATATTCATGCATATATAATAATAGTAGCTTCTTTCAAGGAAAACTACTATAAAAAAAATAAAAATAGGAAGGGAGCATGAGCCTATATGCACATGAAGCCTTTATCACTGATACTTTAAAATGCATGGATGACTAAAATAATTAATTTTAGATCTTGCTACCTGCTAGCCATTTGTTTATTTGGGCACAATTTTGTTCTTAGAAAATGAGAATAGGGCAAACATGCATATTTTCCCCCTGTTGTGTTCTGGTTCTTGTGTGAGAGAACAGTGCAGCAATGTTTGCTTCTCAAACAGCAGAAAGCAGCATCTGTTCTGAATACCTGCCTCTGTGGAAGCTTTTAAAACTGCCAGACATTCCTGTGCTGTGAGGTATATGTCCTCCAGCAGAGCTCCTGGTGTTCCTGCAGAACCCCAGCAGGAGGAACAGTCTCCCCTGTGAGGTGGTCAATGCCCCTGTGATCAAGGGATTTAGAGCTGTTGACAGAGCTTTACTTGACAGGAGGAGCTTGCTGTTGAGATGACAGTTCTGCGTCTGTGCAGTTCTCTGGCTGCTCTGAGAGAAGCTCTGGACAGCCTCCCCCACCTCAAGCTCATCACACACAAGCCTCCCCGGCCAGACCCACACCAGGCTGGTTCCTACTCTTGCCCCAGCTCCCCAGTCCCCTTGAAAACCGATTTTGGCTACTTTGAGTTGTACTGGTTGGAGGTGGAAAACACAGCTCCCCTTCAGGAGAGCAAGTTAGTCAAGGGAAACTCCTCAGGGACAGATCTCTTATTATTTACCAATTAAAAAAACAAGACTATGAATGGATGCATGAATATTAGCCATTACCTAACACAACTGATATTGTAGACAGTAGGAAATAAAACCTTGCTGCCCTTTCAGATTGGAGACATTAAAAAATGAGTGTAAACTCATGCATTTTATGAACTAATAATGAATATTTAATTAATATCTGTTATGAGATGGAATCAACTGAAAAATCAGAGGGGGTAGACTCATGTCCAGATTAGTCCCATGCAGTATGTTTTACCATACATGTAGTATGTTTTAGCATTAAACTATCTCCAGCAGAATGAAGACAGCATTTATACTCTATATGAAGGTGTTGATAGCATGCCCACAGGAACACTGTACGCTGTACACTTACAATTCACATTTATGAGACATAAAGTTGGAAATGCAAAAAGTCCATGCAACCAAGCATGAGAACAGAACAGCCTAGCTTAATACAAGTTTTAAGGAAATACCAGTGCTCAAGATAAATGCACAAAGGTGAAGGAGAACCACTGGAGTTATCAGTCAACCCTGGCAGTATAATAAACAGACAGAGGGAGCCATGGATACAAGGACATTGGGAAGTAGAAGAAGGTTTCTAGTCACCAGTGTCCAGAGATGAAGATCCCAGTACATAAAACAGTAGCAAGATCTTCAGTATCTTCAAGACAGAACCAAATGTATTTCTGAGAGGGACCACAGAGTGTGGCTTCCTGCAAGTGCAGAGGACTGAGCTGAGAAACCTCTCATGTCTCTCATCTTGTGCTCAAATCTGCTTTGAGCAGTTTGAGATTTCCAAGGAGCACAACAAAGCCAAGCACCCTCCTTACAGTGTAGTACTATTGCAGCTTAAATTTAAGTACAATACCAAAATGAAAGGACACCAAAACATTGACATGTTTGTCTTTCCTACTGGAACTTAGCCTTCCTCTTAAACAGCCTTCTACTACTGTGTTTTCCTCAATTCCCCAGTCCCAGAGTACAGCTTTGCTCTTGCTTTTCTCACTCATTTAGGGATTTGTCTCATGAAGCTTTCTAACCTTTCTGTAAGACTGATTCAGCTGAGAAAGACAATTCTGCACAGTACTGGAGAAACAATTTAAAATCCTACTCTGGAGGCAAGTCTTTCATACTGAGACCTGTTTGTCAGTGCATGCTTCAGTGACTGCACAGCAGGAAACCCTACATGTATGGCTGAAGGACAGTTAAATCTGCTGTGTTTTCAGTCCTTCACCTGTTGAAAGAGACTATAACACAGCATTGCACTTTTGGCACAATAGGCTGATTTAACTTCACCAACACACCCAAGGCAAGCTGCTGCTGACCAGCTGCTGAGCTTATCAAGAGTGCTGTGCTCTAGTTTGGCATACACACTTCCCAAAGCTCTCACTGCGTGGCCTTTAAACCATCTGGGCCTTTTCTAACAGAAGATGGCCCTGCAATGTTATTTCCTTTTGTCCACCAAAAGCCAGACAAGCAAATTATCATCGGTAAGCCATGCCTAGGTTCAGGTTCACTCTTCCGCAGGGGACCACAATTTGATTTTTCCAACAGAAGTTTCACACTGCCTTTTTGGTAGTGAAATGGTTTTCTTGAGAGGTAAGGAGTGTTTTGTTGGTTTTTTTCTTCTGAAGCAGGGTAAAATGAGCATTTCTCTAACTTGTCCTGGCAGTGAGCATCATCAAGATGACATATCTGCAGGTGAAGATGCACAGCTGAGGAATTCATGGGATATGCCCTTTGATGTCTGGCATTCTTGCATGGAGGAAGAGGGGATGCCCTACATTTGCAGCATCAGAGAAAGCTGCTGCTAGAGTGAGCAGCCCTGGATGGGCCAAGATATTCCTTTACCTGCAATTTAGAAGTCAGAATAATGGAAAGACCAGGGCTTTTTACTTGTGTTTTGCAGCTAGCAAAAAGAATGCACTCTTTCTGATCTGGGGTGTTGCACGCCTATCAATGTCTGTCTTTTGTAACTGCTGAATTTTATTGTTACCTAAAAGAGTTCCTAGGAAGCAAGCTAGAAAAAAAATCATGCCTATTTATCTAAGAAGTTGTTATTTGACAAGTGGAAAACTAAGAATTGGATAAAAGTGAGAAAAATCTGCTATGAAGAAAAATTCTTAGTTGTAACTCAGAAAAATCACCCAAACAGGTGGTCTGCAACATGATCCAAAACAAAAGAAAGCAGGTATGAGTACAGATATCCATCATATCTGATCTGTGAAACACGAGCTCATATTCCTGCTCCTGTGTGGGTTATAACTCAGATAGAAAAGCTCCAATTGCAGAAAGTGTAGGGATCTGATTAAAACTTAAATACTCGTAATCCACAGGCATCATAACTCCTCACACTGTGGTTTATCAGTTATTTAAATAGTAAGAGATTAATCATGAGAAGCTTTACAAATCCTATCTCACTGTAAAAATTCAATAGTGTTTTAACATCCTGAAGAATCTTTGCTCCTCAAAACACCAAAGTGCTATGATTTACTGGCTAGGATTAATCATGTTTCTGGTAGTACAAGTGGCTGAAGTTTTGGTTTAAGTAATTTCTCAGTATGATGGAATAAATTCCCAGCTTCTACATCAGGGCATGAGAGTCTTCTCACTGGGAAGATGACAGTATGCACCCCAACTCAGGCATGCCAATGGGCATCTGCCTATTGTATTTGTCACCATACACACAGTTCTTTAAATGCTTTCAGACTATAGTCTCCTCAGTAAAGCCTGCAGTTATCAGTTAAAAACAACCAACATAATCATAGTTCTCAATGAAATGGGAAGCATAGAGAACCTGTTGAAAGGAAAAAAAGGGGTGGATCCAGCCACTGCTTGACAGGTCCTGCTGCAGACTAAATTCTGACCTGTTCAGTACAGAAGCAGAAGGATGAGAGAAGAAAGCACACAGACTTACTTCTCTGTCAGATCAGCACAGAGTTCAGGAACACATGTGCATTTCTTTGTAGACAGCAGAAGGGTGAGAAAAAGGGCAAGAGTAGAACCAAGACCTACTGCAAATTGCAATTATCATCTGTGTGGAAGAGAGGATGGCAGGTGAGGAAAATTTCCCAAATTGTCTGGAATTTTGTACACATTTCCACAGCTTAGAGTGCCTGAGCCCTGAGAGGGTGCTGTGATTTAATCCCAGCCAGCAGCCAAGCCCCACACAGCCACTCACCCACTCCCCCACCAGTGGGACTGGAGGAAAGAATTGAAAGGGTAAAAGATGGAAAAATCATGAGTTGAGATACAGTTTACAGGGAAGACAAAAGCCATGTGCACAAGCAAAGAAAAACTGAAGAATTAATTCACTGCTTCCCATGGGCAGGCAGGTTTTTAGCCATCCCCAGAAGAGCAGGGCCCCATCACATGTCAATGTGACAAATGCCATCACTCCAAACATCCTTCCCTTCCTCTTTCTTTCCCCTCCCACTTTATATACTGAACATGGTGTCACATGGTCTGGAACATCCCTTTGATCAGTTTGGGTCACCTGTCCTGACTATGTCTCCTTCCAACCTTCCAAGTACCCCCAGCTTCCTCAACACCATGGCAGTAGCAAAAGCAGAAAAGGCCTTGGCTTTGCACAAGCCCTGCTCAGCAATAACAAAAGCATCTCTAAATTATCAGCCCTGTGCTCAGCACAAATCCAAATCAGCACCATACACCAACACTCTGAAAAGTGCTAACTCTACCCCAACCAAAACCAGCACAGAATTACTGGCAAATTGTTGTCTGCACAAACTCCTGAGCTTGACTTTGTTGAGTAAAAGCTTTGTTGTAAAACTCTCTCCCACAGGTCACAGCCACCATAGGTTATTTTGTTGTTTGGGTAACACAGGCCACATTTCTGAGTTGCCAGTAAGGTTGAGGATATTTGACAGAGATACTAGGAGCCATAAAAGGCTTCCTGGCATCTGGTTGCATAGCTCTGTAAAACTAACTTGCTTTTGCCTTCTCTTTTATGCTTTCTATTACTATTATCATTATTGAACAAACTTCTGTAGTACTTTATATCGTGTTATGCACATTATTATCCTAGACTAAATTTTTATTTCATTGGTTGGTTCTTTGGGTGGTGAATTGGACCCAACCAATCCTTCTAGACACAATAGGTACTATATAGATAAATATTTTCTTTTCCTGTTAAATATTTAAGTGCATGCTTAAAGGGTTGAGTGCATTTTGATCAAAAAACATCGTTCATTGACAGCAGAGAATATGCAGGGCTAACAAAGGCAAAGTCATACATCTTTCTTCTGACCTCAGCCTGCTACAGACCTTCACTACTGTGGGATGTTTTCTTACAAATGTACTTATTTTACAGCCAGAATACAGTGTTTATCTCCATAGCAGAAAATGGAGAAAGTCCTGCTGGCTCAGAGCAGAGACTCTTTCTTTTGGAAAAGAGCTTTCTCTGACATTCAGTGATGTAGAAAATCTCACAAAGCTGAGAGGACTCACAAACAGCACCTTCCTGTTACCTCTGTTCACGAGACAGGAATTCTCATCTGCTGACAGTTAAATGAGTGAGAAGTCTCACTGAATCACACTGAGAAATTTTCTCCTTGCTGGAGAGTGACAGAGTGCTGTAAAAAGCTGTTTGAAAGTGAACAAGTCTCAGCTGAAATAAGTGAGAGCTGACAGGTTTTGTCCTGCATATTACATTCTTTGGTAAACAAGGGAGATGCTCTCTGTGAAGATTTTCCATGCTCCATTAGAACATTAATCTTTTGCCTTGCATATACACCGTAAACAGAGACCACTTAATTGCACAGTGGATGAGATTTATAAGGAAAGCTACACTTCTAAAGCAAGAAGGAAAAAAGTCTTCATACATTTAAAGGATTACATTTCAGACTGTGGACAGATAAGAAAGTAAATTTCACTCGGTGTTGCTAACAACAAAAAGCTACAGGCTGCAGGACTTCAGGGTTCTCCTGTTCTCCATAAAGTTTAAAATACGAATTGAAGGGAAACATTCAGCCTAGTATTTGGCAAACCCACCTCAATATTCCACTTTGTCATCATCCATAATAACTCATGGCTTGCACATGGAGAGGAAAGAATTGTTGGGGAGGAAGGATTCTGTTGCAGAATTAATAAGCTGAAGTTGCAGAGGGAAATTTTGGTTAGAATTTAAGGAAAATCATACCCCAAACCTCAGATTTTGTGTTGCAGAGGGCAGTTTTCTATGACAAGAGTGAAAAAATCAATCTTTCAGATTTCAAATCTAACAAATTTTAGGTACTTTTCCTGTGTGTTATAGATAAAATTCCTTTTTAATAAAAAATAAAAGATAACAATTAAAAATAACATCTGTAACTAGAACACACATAATTTTCTTCTTAAAAAAAATAAAAACAAGTATGTACATGTAGGGAACATACCAGCTGAAACAGTATCTTTTATATCTATTTTATGCTCTATTTTATTTTATATCTATTTAATGCTCATTTGAGGCCAGATGCTGATGTCTTTACTTACAATGAGTCAGCTCTACCATTGCCTAAAACAGACTTTCAAGAGAAGTAAAGAACTGCTTGAGTACTCCTTAGGGAAGGCAGCACCTGGCCCTGAAAGACACATTCATTTTAAGCATACTTCTGAAAACAGACCAATGTTTAGGCATTGCCACTTTTGATTGTTAAATTGCTGTGACAAACTTGCCAACTGGCCCACATATACAAAAAACAGAATGACAAATGTTTGCATCCAGCACAGAGTGGTTACAGAATAAATTTTATATGCTTGTATGGGCACACATAGACACAATTCAGCTTTTTGAATTAGAACCAAATTGAGCAAAAGAGAGTCCAGAAGCTTTTTCCAGTGAGCTGAAACAGAGGCTTGGTAACATGGCTGCTTGGTGCTCTCTACAAAATGGTGCATCCTAAGTGGAAGCATGTCTGTCTGACTCTTTTGGGGGTGAGAAACCACCCAGCTTCCCTCCTGGTAAGTGTATCACTGGTGAGAGAGCTCACAAGCCAATGTGAGACGTGCTCAGCAGCAACCAGACTTCTGAGAGATTGGGTAGTGAATGGAAAATATAAAGCAAAACCTGTGCCAAGTAAAAGAATTTCCTCATTAACCCATTTTAGACATTTGCCTTGCGAGTTGTGTTCATTTGCTGATGCCCCCTCCCCGAAACTGATGCCACGTACAGCAAACCATGGTAATGGAAGACAGAACGCAGTGAATGGTCCTCTCAGCTCCTCCAGACACCCACCTCTCTGTTAATAAACAGAGTTGTGTCTGTTAGGATATATCAAAAGGTCACATTTCAATTCCTATACCTTTTCACCCATACAACAAAATTGGAAATGTAAGCTCTGAGAGAGCCAGAAACTTATGTAGTTCTACTTCTGAGGAAACCAAAAAGCCAAGGAGGTTTCTGAGGGGGACATCCAAGCAGACACAAGGACTTATTTTAGGGACTTGAACCAAATTAAATTTTATTTTAAGAAAAATATCATGAGTATTAATCAGATTTGTGTTTGGGGAAAAAACAGTACTTGATTCCTCTTCTGACCAATTCCACAGAAGAAAATGAGTGCTAGGAGTGAAGAGCTCTAACTCAGGAGATGTTTACTAAAATTGCCAGAAAACTTTGCTTCTGTCTTATTTGTCCATGTCCTGGTTTCATGTCCGAGAGTCACAGGATCACAAGATCAGATTTGTTCAGGCTGGAAGAGACCTTGGGTGTCTCTAATCCAATCTCCTACCCAAATTGAAGTCAGGTGACTAGACCAGGCTGCTTGTTATCCAGATGTATTCCCAAAACAATGTGATACTTTTCACAATCAGATTTAGTATGAGCATGTCATCAACTTTATGACAGTACACTTATTGTCTGAAGGTAAGGTGTTACATGTCAATACAACCATAGCAAAATTGACCAATTAGGATAGAATATGGGGACAAAATCTTTCAAGAGATGAAACATTTACCAAATTCAGACCTAGACGATGACTTCTTTGAGTTAGATTTTTTACAAGGAAACATTATTCAAAAAATTATTTTTCTTTTGTGTTCTCAGTGATAAATACATACACAAAAACTCTCCAAATATTAGACACTTTCATGGCCACTGCCACCACCTACACACCCAACATCCTCACCAATGCACACAGTGGTAGCTGCTTGCTAAAGGTTTTTTATAATGCTGCTTTTACAAGGAAAAGTACATCAGTATTCTCTACGACATCTTTTGAATACAGACATGATCTAGGTAGGAGTACAGCAGATGGAAAATTGTCATAGATGTAGAAAAGAAGTGTTGTAAAGCAGATGGTGATCAGTTGTTCAAGTCAACTAAAATGAAGCATGATTTTCTTTGTATGAACAGTATTACCAAAAAATTCCAGTCATGAGGGCAGAGAGGGATAGACCACACATGAATTGTGTGAGTAGAGTAGGCTCAGTAGAGCCTTTTAATAAAAAAATAATATCTGCTGGAGTTGGAGAGTCTACCTTGGGTTACTTCCTGCTTTAAGGAAACATTTAGATGAAGTATGCTTTCTGTCTATATTCTGATTTTATTATATCCACTCTGGTCTCATGGATGCAGCTTTTCTTTGTCTTCTTGACGTTTTACTTCCCAGGCTTTTAATGTCACGTGAATCTAGAGTTCAGGAATAATTAAATAAACAAATAAATAACAAAAAAACCCACTACCACTATCCCCCCCCCCAAAAAAAAAAAGAAAACAAACAAGCACAACAACAAAAATAAGAACTGGATGGTGGAGATAAAAAATAGGAGTGGAAATGGCACAAGGAAAAAATGAGAGCAATGAGTAAGCAAGACAAAGATCTGAAAGGCAACAGAGAGATGAATGCCTAGAGCTTTAAGGTCCTTTAAGGTCATTCTTGAGTTTGTTGACAGAAGAGGTAGACAATACTGTGGACTGCTTCCCAAAACATAAGACTTGATTTCTCTTGTCAGCAGACTCACAACTTCATGGAAGAGCTGTGGATAGGCCAGAACCCAAGAGGGAGAGTAGCAGCCTCAGGCTGGGAAAGGCTTTAATTAGTAAAGACTTTGCACCTTTGGGTGATAAGTATTATTCACCCCCATTAGAGGTGAGGTAACAGAGAAACAGAACTGTAGACTCCTGGGTGTCAGGACCAACTCCTACCTACTTTGAAGCCCGACAGTAAAATGTTTCTTAATTAACTATGAAATTGTATATTAGCCCTTTGTCAGAAGGATGCATGAAAGAGAATCCTGGCTCTGCCACAGCTCTTGCCCCACAAAACCCTGTTCTCGATCTCCAGTATCAAGGGGGTGCTCAAGATGGCACATCAGAATGTGACCCACAAGTTAGAGCAGACTCTGCTAAAGGAACTGTATTGTCTGCAGACCTGTGCTTGTATCTCAGTACTTGTATTAAACAGGAGGAATGGTTGGCAGTTGCATTGACTGGCTCCAGCAAAACTTTGAGAGGAACAGCAAAACAATCATTTGCATAGATGCAAAATACTTCAGACTGTTAAGTGATTAAAGGAAAAATGAAAATAAATATATTCACCATGAAACAAGGAGATTTGACTCCAGAATACTTTTTATAACCATCTACAGAGTATTTAATGGGCATTAAATTGTAGCTTGTCTACTGTAGGCATAACTCTTCAATTCTATCATTGGTGTCTAACCACAGGGAAAAGGAAAAACATGAGTGTCCTCATAAAGTTGAAGCCTGTGGGTTTGGATTAAGAAAGTGACATGATTTTCTTTTTTGATCAAAAGTCCAGTGGTTTCTTTTGCAGATTCCCATGCCTCTGCCCTGACAGGCTTTGACTGAAAGGGACAGCAGAAGTATTAAAATATCTCATATATTCCTGTTCTTGCAATATTTCTGGCCCAACCAAACCCAGAATACGACTGCTTTCCTGACCACTGGCTTACTGACATTTATTCTTCCAGGATGGTTATTTAAGAGGTGTGACTGCCATATCCAGCCATGCAATGTTTACTTCCTCTGTCGATCCTCTTTCCCAGAGATTGCTGTCATTTTCCCAGAGGCATGTATGCTCAGGGTAGGGCAGTGCTTCATCAGCCTCCCTGAGCCACACACAAGGCAGCTTTTTTATTGCAGCAATGGGCAAAAGCTTTCTTCCCACTTCTTTTAGTGCAGCCACAAGTTATACATCCCCTAATGTGGGGAAGAGCTGCAGACATGGATCAAAGCTGCTAATAGAATCATGGAATAAACAAGGCTTAATAGGCTAACTACTTCAAATGTGATTAAAGTTACAAGAAACCAATCCTTCTCCTTAACCAGGCCTGGCAGTTCCAGGTTAAAAACTGATTTTGTGAGGTTAGATGCTCTTCTTCCACATTAGTCTTGTTTCTGTGTTTTTCCCCTGTTCCCACAAGCTGCAATTTGCACATTTCCCGGCAGAGCCCTGCCAAGCCATCAAATAGACAAGCTGGCAACTTTAGGGACTGAGCAGCAGTTTCAAGCAGAAAAGAAGGAGCCAGTCAAATGCTCAGCTCCCTTCCCCCTCCAAGTAAGCCTCTACAACAGTTCTGCAGGTCCCTGAATTTTTATTCACCTTTCATTCTCAGTAATTTATCAAGTCTACCTCTCCCTATTGCTTGCAGGCCTGTATATTTTATTGATTTAAAACACAGAAGACACTACACTTAGACTGTTCCCTTGCAGCAGATACTGCATGCAATCACAACTTTCTGCACGTTCATCTTTTAAGCTATTTCACATATAAAAAATATGAAAAAATGTTATTTTTTCATGTTAATTGAGAGTTATTTTGACCCAGGATCAGCTAAATGTAAGAGAAATTAACTACCATAGTGACAGATCACATAGATGTTCATATTGTGTCATATCTGTAAAATATTCTGTGTGATTGTTATGTATTTGTAATCTGCCAGCAGTAAGATCAAGACAGGAACAGACTTGCAACTGATGCCACCTGGAATATGATGAGATTAAATTGCTAACGAGAAAAAAAAGGTAATATTTAAGAGATATGTTGCAACACCTGATGAATATTTAAAGCATCAATCCTTCTCTGTATCAGTGAGGTTAAAACCATTTTCAAGGCTTGTAGAACCTGACAAGATACAGCTTTCCTAAAAGGAAGAGTTAATAATCAGAAGAGACCTATGCTGAGGTCTGTGTAATCAAGAACACCACAGAGAAGGTGCAGAGGGATTGAGCCTGTCAGAGCACCAGAGCTAGTAGACTTAAATGAAATTAGCAGGTGGTAGGTTTAAAAAAAGGAAGTACCTTTTTTAACCTGTTACATTATGGAAATTCATTACCACAGGAAGTTGCTGCTGCCAAAGGCTTGAGGAGCTCCAGGAGGTGATTAGACAAGATAACAGGGGAAAAGTTAACAAAAGGCTGAGCACTGAGGCATGGTTGCAGTTGCAGGACAACCCTGAGCCATGGGAGACAGGAGGAACAGAAATACATGGCTATCCCTTGCCTGTTCTTGTATCCTTCTGACACGTCTGTCCTCAGCTACCTCCGGACACAGGACACTGCTCCGTGGGGCCCTCTGGTCTAAGCCAGAGAGCCATTCTTACACACAGGCAGCCAAAGATCTTGCCAGTAAAGCACTTCCACCTGGCCTGCTCTCCTTTCCCAGGAGAGTCCAGGGAAAGCTGCTCAAGAAGCAGGTGCCACCCAGATGGCTCAGCTACTCTCACTCACAACCCAGCACAGAGATGAAGGGCGGTAGCTGCTGGCAGTCTCTGCCAGGCAGACACACAGCTCCCCCAGATCCCTCAAAGCAGCAGCCGTCAGGCTGCCAGGCTCCCATCCCATCTCCAGCCCCTTCAGGGAAAAAGGGAGCAACTGGAAGGGTTTGCTCTAGGCAGGGCTGGGAGAAGCATTTAATGTGCGTGGGAAAGGAGGGATATTTTGGTCAGGCCAGTTTGAGCACTTACAGTGTGAGAGAGCACAGGGGACAGGTGTCCCTATGGCCTAGACTTAGCTATAGTGAACACTGCAGCATTTTCAGCCTCATCATCCACTGAATGATGTCATAAACCAAAATATAGACCTAAAATCTTTGACATCTCTTTTCTAATCTCCTAGAAAATCCACCGAAGGCAATGGAAGCTCTGTTGTCAGCTGCCAGGGCATAGGATCAAACAAAAAATGAAAGACTGGTGGTAAAGGTTTTTTCCCCTCTATTTATCATATTTTATTCCTCCTTGTGTTCCAGGACAGAATTACATGGAAAACAATTATTAATCTGCTGCATTAATCAAAATAAAATCTCTACTCCAGCTCCCAAATATAGTCACCTGATCTCTTAATTCAGCATAGAATCTGTGATTCTGAGGTTTTTGAAATGCAGAAGCCAGAAATACCCTGTAAAGCAAAAGATATATTGGAATATATAGAATTTTGTGAGATGGTGTTAATATTCAAGGAACTTAAGCAGCATGAGTTCATCATCAAGTATTCCAAAACCTGGTCAATGTTCATTTATGAATGCATGTATAATGTATAGATCTCAGTCACAAGTTCATGGGTTATGTGCCTGTAAAGAAATCTGTGAAAACTTAAACAAGAAGCTGTCATCTCATCACCCTTGAAAAGCTGAGACAGCAGAGAAAGGTACTTTGGTAATGGAGCTCTGGTTCTATTTTTGCTTTGTAGTTAATGATTTCCCTTCTACCTTTTAGTTAATTCAGCTGCTTTGCAATTTAAAAATAAGTATAACACAGCAGAATAAAATATTTTGTGTTTCTAGTGATCCTTTGAGAAAAATGGATCAGAACCTTCCTTATAGCCTCCCTCCAGACACTACTGCCTTTTTAAGAAGTCATGGCTGTTTTTTCTTTTTTGCTCTTGGTTTCACAAGACCAAGTATTTATTTGGGCAGCAGAAATTAAGCAATTGTGAATAACTTAATTATGGACAACATACATTTTGGACACCTACATGTAACAAATTTAATTTTCAGCAAACACCACACTATCTCCTCCAGAAAAAACAAAAAAGTAATGATCAAAAGGATACACATCCCTTTTTCTTGAGCAGAAACTCCTTATCTTCTTAAAGCATTTAACATGTCGGCTCTTAAAATGCAGCCAGATGTATAAATCACTGAACAATGCAAGGGCCCTTAAAGAACCTGAAATGTATCAACATTTGCTGCCAGGGATATGTCTTCTTTTAAAACTCTTCAAACCACCTTCTTTATTTTTTTCCTCTCCATTTTCCCTTTTTCTTCTCAATAGCTGATAAATAATGTTCCTGATTCCCGTCCCTGCAGAGGGCAACAAAGAGCTTCACTGCTGGTCAAATGGTTTGTTTGTCACCCTAATGAAATACTACAGGCAATGATACCATCCTCTGGCTGCCCGGTGCTGGAGAGGCCCCAGGAGCCACCCTGAATCTCTGAGCTGACCCATCACTCCTCTGAACTTGCTGCTGCTGCCCAGCCATGGGTGCACTTCCCCAGACACTGTCCTGGTGGCCAGGCTGCACATCAAAGCCTTGGTTATGCTGCCTTATCGGCCCACGTGTCTCCCAGCAAAATGTGTAAATCCTGCAGAAAAAGGAAAGTAGGCATGAAAGATAGATCTGTTCTCATACAAAACATCATACAATGTTTTGAAGGTAGCTTGTTGGGTTTTTTTCCCCTCTTCTCTAATGCAGTTGTTAGAATACCAGGCTTTTAGAAATCTTGAATCAATAAACCAGTTTTGCTTTGGAGGAATAGAAGCGTTGATTTAACAAAACCACAAAATAATACATAAAATAAAGATAGATGTAGAAACCACTTTCAGGTTCTACACTTTCCTTGTTCTGCAGGAGGTGTTATTAGAAAGCCTGAAACATTTAAGTATTTGGTAGTTCAAGCTGCATTCTACCACATACAGAATATTTATTCTTGCCCATATTTTTTCTCCCTTATCTATAGAGCTGACTACCAGTTCCTATAAATGTCAGTGTGTGTATTTTTGTACAAGCATGTCAGAATAGGGGAGAGCAGCCTTTACTCTGCCTGTGTGGAGTAAATGCCACATCCAGCATGCCACATGCATTATGGTTTGCAGCACAGACCATGCCCACAGGCTGACAGGTTCCATCCTGTATCTCTTCTATAATGAACCCCTGACAGCACCAAGAAACGTTCAGGCAGCAGCAGCCGCCACAGGAGTCCACATCCCAGGTGCATAAATCAGGGCTATCACTCATCAGGTAAAGGCTTAGACTGGCAACTTGGGGAGATGTTGAGGAAAATACAGTGGAGCCCTAAATGGCAGGTAAAGAAAAACCTGACAGCACAGTGTCGTGTGAGCTGTACTCCCTGGATACATTCTGCTGGATGCAGGTATGAAATCATGCATGGATCCTGACCAATACACACCTCTACATTACCCAAATACCTCCCAGCTGCAGAGCCTTGCTGTAGAGCAGTGAGCCAAAGACCCCGTGACAAATATCTCTATCACATCTGAAGCCTCACTCAGATCTTGGAGCTGAGATGGTCTAAGCCTAAGTGCAGGAAAGTAGGGAGGGTAGAACAGCACCTACCAAGAGAAAAACTGAAAGAATTGGGTGGGGAAAACCACGAAGGCTTTTGGCCATACTAGTCTTTTTCCAGGTCTGAAAATGTCTGGGAGAGCTCTTCCCACATTTCCACAGGAAGAAAGGGTGTTATTCCCCCAGACTTGGTACGTTGTGGATACAACCACTCCCTCAAGTGACTCAGACTTTCACAGGTCATACAACCTACATCTTTTCAAGTTCAGGGTCTAAAACATGTTTAGAAACTTCAGGGCCTGGGAAAAAAAGTCCTGGAAATGCATACAGAAAAAGTATGATAGAAGGGCTTTTTTTTTCCTAAGGTCTAGTAGGGAAATGTTGGAGGAGAAAAAAAAGGGAGCCTTTCATGTGAAATACTCTGTTTCAGAATGAACAGGGAAAGAATGTTTAAAGTAATGTTTACAACGATACTGGAATTTTTCCCTAAATTAATATTTATTTTTTTTTCTGAACATCTCCTTCCATCCCCTCACCCTCTATAAATTCCAAGGAAAATATTTGCTTTTCAAACTTGCAACATTTCCAAAATTTTTACATCTGTAGTGAAAGTTAGGGCAGGGGGATCAGACTGGGGTAAAGATCTGGGCCAGTAACATAGGATAAAATATGGCAGAGATGTTGTAAAATGCAGTTTATAAAATAGAAACTTGAGTCTAAGTTTCTGGCTGTTACAAACATGAGATCCTGACTAGATTTGAGGAATGGTTTATTCCTGGAAACCCTGTGAGGCTGACAGCCTATGCAAGTGTGGATCACCTGACTAATTCTGAAGCTCACAAGCATCTCTATGTAACTAACAGTCTAATGGTTCCTTACCATTCAGAGAAAAGGGATATGCTACAGTTTTAAAAGTAGGCCAGAATGTTGCTGGACCCAGACAAAGACCAGAGGAGGTAGGTCTGGACTCAGGCAGACAGAAATCCCCTCTTGAGAAAGAATGCCCATGTTCATCTTAATCTTTGCTCCTGAAATTGAGCTTTTCTTATCTGTATTATAGAGCTGCAAACTTACTGAGTTTCTCTTTGAAAGCCATGAGTTCTTGTTCCACGTAGAAGCTACCACCAGTCTTGCTTCCTCTTTTCAAGATTTGTTACTTCCTATCATAAGGATGTATCAACATAGCAAAGACACTCAGGTGTATAGAGAAGCACCATCTTCAGCATTTCATACAACCACTATTATTCAAAAGCAAGGTACCTATATATATTTATCTTACATATTAATACTTTCTAAATTACTAGGTATTTTTATCTAGCTAAATCAGTAGATGTTATCATTCTTAAAGAAATGAAGTTTCATTTTCATGAAGACAGATATTTTAAATTTGCCATGAATTTCTGGGTTTTCCTTTCCTCTAAGGAAAAATAAAGCCCTCTGACATTTCCCTTTTCCTTGAAAAGAGATGTAGATTTTCTGCCTTTCTTACAGCCATATTTGCATAACTCAAGTTGACCTATGATAGCTGTGTGTGCTCTCACAGTAAATATAATGTCTCAAAACAACAGAAAAAGGTTCTTTAGCCCAGGATATGATCCCACATCCAGCTTCTTTCAGCCACAGATTCAAATTTGTTAGGTGCCTATTTGCCCTCCGTAAATAACGAGAAGGCTAATTACAGTTCACTACCAGGTGTGATTCAGAAAGCCTTTCCTAACATAACTCCCTCTAAGGACACAGCTGACTTCAAGAAAGTGTTTTTGGAAACTCAATTAGGAGCATGTCTCGTGTTTTAATAGTGAGGTCAGACCTTGGAAAAAAATTGTATTCATGCTATTTTATACTAAGTCTACATAATTTTATATAGTGTAACAATTGTGTTGCTTCTTAGGTTCATCTAGGTGATAACCACACGTTGAAAGCAGGGAGGAAAAGCTGGCACAGAATAAATGTATTAAGGGTAGGAATTAGCCAGTGGCCATGCTTATTGCACGAGGCATTTATGTGTAGCTTCCTCACACATTTCTTCCTCCAGAGGCAAAATTCTACAATGTTCCTCCTTACAGGGCTGCATAGTTTGCTTTTCACTTTGCACCATGCATTTTTCATGAATATCAACTTCTTGTACCTCCTCATACCCACAGGTCTGTGGCTTCAGAGTGCTTAGAAAGATTTGACAGCAGTAAGTTAAACTCTGTTAGCATCCATGCAGCCCCAGAAATTTGCTCTGGGACGCCCCATGTCGGCACTGAGCTGAGCAATATCTCAGTTACACCCCTGGTAACTCAGGGTAAAGGCTAAGAATAACTCCTTGGTGCACACACAATTTTACAATGGGCACACAATTACAATACTCACAATTTTCACCATTATTTGCTTAGGTACTGGACTTGTGCTGTGGATTATCTGCTCAAAATACCTGGGCAAACACATCTCAGCCTTCACCAGGTCTCCGCTGTTTTTCATTACAACTCAGGAAATAGCTGGGAGAGGAAACTTCAACATTTGTACTAATACAAAACTAATTTCTCAGTGAAGGTTTCTACAAAACTTTCATGATTATTTCACACAAATCCATGCAGGTTCAAGTTCCCCAAAAAATCCACAGAATAAAATTCTTCCTACCTCATTCACCCTCAACAAATTTGAGCTGTTCTGACAAATTTGTCCTGACTGCAGACATTATCAATTGCAACAGATAATTTAATTTCTGAGTTTATAATTCACAGTTCTCAGTGGGAACAGTTACATAAATCACACTTGTTTGCTTTCATTCCTTATTGCACAATGTAGCAGTGTGACCATAGCAGAGTGAAATTTTCATGTTACACCCAGATATGGATTTCAAAATTTCTTCTCTATTGGCTAATTAATTTGGCCACCAAAAAAATAAGGAAACAATATGATATAATATAAAACACAATGTACATATTTAACTGAAAACAAATCCAAACAAAATGTTTTAAAATTGGAATGGCCTAAATGTAACAGAAAAGTTACACAATAAATACATTGTGTCTTTATCCTGATTGTATTCTTGAAAATATGTGCTGAGGATGAGACATGTTGATCACCTAGTATCAGTAGAAGAGGGGAGGTACAACAGAGTCGAGGGAAACCTGTGCAGATCTGTACCTCTGAAGAGCTTGGCAGCGAGTTACAGCTCTGGATCCACCCAAATATCCTTTTGTCAAGCACAGCTTATGTGTTTCTGCCTAATTCATAGGGGTCTTGAACTCTCACTAAACCAAACCAACCTCACAAACACACTCCTGCTCTTCATGAAACAACTCTGAAATATTACAGGAGCCATCAGGAATGGCATCCTGATGGGTTTTAGTCAAGATTCATTTTGGCAAAAGATTTCTAGCAGCATGCTGCAGGTTTAAATTTCCCTGGATATCTGCCCTGGTCTCCTTGGAGCTGTGCCTAAACGTCTAACTACAACCAGGTACAGAGGAGAATGAATTTGCTTTTTCTGGCCCAGAAGTCTCTCACTGGGGAGGGGAGGAGCAGGGAGCTGGTGAGCCCCAGGGGTAGTCTCAGAAGCAGAGAGGCCTTTCCAGGGTTAGCCTTGCCAACCTCAGGCACTGAAATATTTTTGGGATGTGGATTTAGTTTTCCTGTTGGTTCATAGGAGAGGTCTAAGATGCACAGCTGTTTTGTTGGCCTGCCGGTCTGTTCCCGTCCGTCACACTGCCTGGCGCTGTGTGCATCCGTTTAAAGCATGGAAAGAGCAAGTATATCATTAGGCTTGAGCCAGGAGCTGCAGTTTATCGATAGTTTACATCAGTACCAATTACCAGGCTGGGAAAAGCAGTGGAAAATCAGGCCTTTTGTTGAAATACTCAGGTGGTGTGGGTAGTGCTCACAAAGTGTTCTGAAACTGCTTCTGTCTGTCTGCTGGCTTGCAGAAGGATGCATAAGCCCACTCCCTCATTCCAGTACGTCAGTGAACTTCACATAGTATCAACTGGACTTTATGGATAGTATTTATTTTAATAACTCTGGGTGAAAACCAGGAAAAATACATGTTTCCTCAGAGGAAACACATGCATCTAAGTTGCAAAAACAACACATTTTTCTTGAGGAAAAAAAAAAAAAAAAAGATAAAAAAAAATCTGAGGAAGTGGTTTGATATAAGAAATGATTTGAGAATGAAATGTTAAGGGATACTGGAATCATCAGCAAAACTAACAGCTTTAATGTCTTGGACTTGATCCTCTCCTCAGCATGGACCCTCATCTTGACAGGCCATGCTGCTGTTCTTCTCAAAGAACATAAAACTCAGAGGAAAGAGCTACTTCAGCTATGCTTGAAGAAAATTAATCTTCTGTGGTACCTCACTGTACCATGCTACATTATAACTTTACTTATTAGCAAATATATTTCTGTGCTAATGACAAGCCAGCCCTGCAACATGAGCAGGAGCCACTTATTTTGTGAAGGAGAATAATACCTTTTTCCCTCCTTTTTTTTTTCCCTTTTCACCTCTAACCTCCTGTGTGCTCTACTCTAATGAAAGGTCAGAGGTTAGGACTTTATTTTCCTCCAGACCATGAATGCAAAACAGCGCCAGCATGATCAGTTCAATGACCCCTGTGTGTTCTGAAGCCACCAAAAAATGAAAACAAATGTTAATCTGAAGGCTGACTCGGACTCTCTTTGCTGATCTGTGCTTATGGAGCACATTAGGGCCACTTATGAAATGAGGCTGAGGGGTGATCTCTGACCCCACTCCATTTTCAGATGACCGTGCTCTGTTTGCTGGGGCCTGGTGCTGCTGCTGGCCTGGAGTGTGGGGCTCCTGCTCCTTCTCCCGTGGTGCCCACTGCTTCCCAAGTGCAGCTTACACAAGCCAGAGCAATTGCCAGCACACATCAATGGTAACGCTCCAATTTAAGGGTAGATGACTGGAGTAGGTGTTATTAGTACCCTGTGTCAAGCTGTGATTGCTCGCATATGGCTGCAGGCTGAATAGCACTTTTGATTCAGAGAAAGAATAAGTTAATGGTAAGGGAAAAAAAAAGGGAAGATGAAGCAGTCTGGCATTTACCATTTTCTAATTTGAGGTGGTTGGATTCGGAATCCTCCTCTGAATTCCTAGGTGGTCCTGATCTTAAAGTCCTAGTCCTATGACATTTAAAGCCCACATTCAATAACAAAATAGTTGTTTGCAAAAGGTTTCTGATGAATAACATATTCTTCTTGGTAGTATGACAAATGCCAGAGAAATATTTTCTCTATAAAATTATTTTTAAACAAGAGTGAGGTCCTTGCATTTTATCTCATCATTCTGAGACAGACATGTTTCATTCATGTTTTTTTTTCCTTTACTCTACCCTTTTTCCAGTTCAGTGTCTCTAATGCAAAGAGAACTAGAGGTTTAAGTCTGCATTATTTAGATCTGAAGATTACTGTTGGCCTACAAATGTGAGCTGTGTGAAGACTCTGAGTTTGTTTTTGTTTTTTCTGGAAAAATTTTCAGAAGTAAAAGTCATATATGTCACATCAGTTTCTATCTGAATATTTCTTGCTGCAGAATGGCCTAAAAAGCATGTATTATGCATATACATTGCTGTGCAAAGGAAAAAAAGAAGAGATGAGATATAGTCAGCTCTATTAACGCTTGCAAAGAGAAATGAACAATTACATAAAATTGTCCTTTGAAGCAGCCGGGTCTCAAAACAGAAAAAAAAGCCAATAAACACTTTGCTTGGGATGGGCTGAACATATTTCTAGCCTTACAGGTACATAAAGCCCTGGTATATTAATGTATTGTAATTCCCTACTTCTGCACTTAAAAGTGATGTGCAATTTTCTCTGCTTCAACAGGGCTCTTCAAGTGAAAAGACTGAGCACTAGGGGTCAGAAATCACTAGATATTCTCTTTCATTAAACACCAGTTGTTCACAAATTTCCTGCATAGTTCAAGTGCAATTAGTTTCAACTGGTTTTAAAGAGCATGATTTCATATCTGGTTTTGGGCATATCACCTAGCATTGTACTTGAAACAGTAAAAGTAATGTTTGCCTACTGCAGCCTTGCCAACCTTTGTAACAGGCTTCAAAGTAAGACTAAGTCAAGTGATAATGTCAACAGATAGTGGTTAACAATTTTATTGGGAATAACCAAAAAATTATGCATTATTATTATATCACTTGGGTGGGTCTGGCATATACTGGCTGAGGTTTTTAGAAGGCCAAGTATTTTATGTCGTGATGGATACATGGACTGGCTGGTACCACAAAGTCAGCATTTACTAAAAATTCTTAACATACTGTCAGCATATACTCAAGAAAAAGACACTGCAAGTTCTTAAATGACCATAAGTGGGCAAATTACATGTAGATGTATATTTACATTTAAGCTACAACTGTTGGTTAGTCTGGGGGGAATCAACTGATGTGAGGGAGGAAGGGCAGAGTGAATCACCAGCATTGCTGGAAGACAAGCTATTTCAATTTAAGGATGTAGAACTCAACATGCCTTTGAGTACCCCACCTTGCTTTTTTTAGTCATGTTTCAAAATCCACCAGTTCTTTTCCACAGGTAGAGCTTAACAGTGGCTCTTGCAAACAACATTAGTCTTGAAAATCCCCCTCCTATCTGAATCCCTGAATCATGAATGGACTCACCCAGAAATCCAGGAGCTGAATTGAATGCTGGTAGGTAAATGTGTGGACAATTCACTCTTTTTCTGTAAAATCCTAAATATTGAAATATTCTATTTTATATGTCTTGCTTTAGGCTAAGATAATCCATTGATGTAATTTTGAAAGGGTGGTGGGGTGTCAAGTGGTATTTTGCAGAGCTGTTAAGAGAAAAATCTCTTCCTTTGAGTGCTTCATGTCTAAATTTATGGAATCCTTTAAAACCTGGTTCATTCTGACTGGATTCTGATTTTTGCATGTCTCCTTTTTCTTTTAACTTTTTTTTCCTTTTGGGTATCCATAAAGCAAAAAGCCTTGCACAGACATAGCCTTGTTCTTGTTATCTTCAAAGTCTTCCCTAGGTTTTGAGCCTGGGTAGCAACTATTTGTATAATCTGTATAAATTATCTATATATTTATGTAACTTTTGTAAGTATTTCTGTAACTACACATGAGGATACATACCATTATAATAATATAAAGCTTCATTAGCACCACAAAAGAATATAAAACCATATAAGAATGTGGGCCCTTTATTCTAAGACATCATGTCTTCTGTTGTGGTTTTGGATGGAAGGACAATGCAAGGGGAGCTGAATGTGAAAGGGGGACTTTCCTTCGCCCCAAAATTAGTTTGCTTTAATTATCAGGGTGGTACTTTCTTTATATGTGGAGATAAAAAATATTGCATGTTTAAAATATCACTTTTCTGTGAAATATCCTCTCCTGTTTAATCTAGCTGGAACAGAGTTTGGTGTTCTTTCCTTAGATAAGAATCTTAATAGGAATCTGAATTGCCTCTTCAGCAAAGGCTATAAAAACATTGTTCTACTCAGTCTTACTCTTTCTTAGGGCCAATTTTTTAATTTGAGTCTAGAAAGCCTTTTCAGGGGGCTACTATCTGAAGGGACTACTACAGATTATTTGCCACCTTCTGTCTTCTCCAGACTTCCCTGTAGAAGCAACAGACAGAAGCAACATGGTGCAGAAAGTCCTACACAGCTGGTAGACATCAACTGAGAAGCCAAATCCAGAAAATAAGAGGTCAAAGTGAAGCAAGGAGAAAATGCTGGGAGCAAGACTATGTTTCTTGCTGCCTCCCCTCCAGGCCCATTGGCTGCTTAATACAAACCATCTCCTTTCCAAAACCACCTGACAAAACTGAGAAAACAGAGCTTCGAATCCTGCTTCCTAGAACACACAGCAGCTTTCGAACGAAAGAGAGAGAGGGTGACTTCTTGAACGGTGAGAAGATTTACTTTTCACTCCTATGAGTAAAGTGTTTCATATGTTGTCAGTTTTCATCTCATTTTGCACTTGTCATAAATACTGTCATTTCTCGGAGTAAAAATGAAAACACAGCAATAAGTGGTCATGGAGAAGAGAATGTAAGCATAATGGAAACAGACCATCAGAAACAAATTTTAAAAAACAAATCTTATCATGCAAAGATGAGAAAAAAAGTAGAAAAAGGAAGAAAATGTGTGTTATGTTCCCTACCTTTTAAAAATACACAACTTCCATACTGAGCACCAACTGATAGAAAGTTATTGATCCTGTACCAGCAACAGTGTTTTTCTTCTGAAATATTTCAGAAAGTTTGTTGAATGAGCTGGGAGTGTGAAATTTATGTAAGCTATTTGAGGCAGGAGCTATATTTTATGCATTTGTACAATAGCTAGCACAAGATATTTGTAAATGTCTAGCCAGATAAATTGAGTTATTGGGTAGTGTCACCTAAAATGCAAATAACAGTAGCAAAAATAATAATAAATCTCTCTGTACTGAACAGGAATTTAAATTTGAATCACATGTTTTATCTTTATTTTTTTGAAAACCTGTTGAATATTTATCCAGCCAAACAAATGAGATATGCTGGATCTCAAAGCTCTAAGTTTTAAAAGCCAGACTGGATGGGGCTCTGAGCAACCTGATCTAGGGAAAATGTCCCTGCCTATGACAGGGGGTTGGAACTGGATGATCTTTAAGGTCCCTTCCAACTCAAACCATTTTGTCAGTCTTTGAATCTATAAATCTCTAGAGAAGAAGTGCACACAGAATCCTGGAACACTGAGGTGTCAAACCAACAGGAGCCAAGAACCTGCCAGCAGTTTCCCAACCTTCCAGTGCAACTCTGAGCCTTCCTCTTCAACCTGGACACCGAGCCTGATGCTGGAGCTCACGTCTCCACAAACCACCACTGGGTTTTTACCAGGCTAAAAGAAAAGCTCTATCAGCACTTTTCGTCCTAGGAGTTATAGAATTCCTGACCAAACAAATAGAGCAAAACAATATATGACATACCCTAGTCAAATGCAGGAAACAGAAATTTGTGTCTGTGTATGTCAGTATCATTGAAAATACTGATGATAACTTAGTCTTAGACTGATAGTCTTAGACACTAAATGGACTATAGAAACAGTGACATCAGCAACTATAGATGAGTAAAGACAGTGGTTAGCTATAATTTTTCCAAAATAAGTAGATGCACTAAGAATTCACTCAGAAGACCCAGTCAGGGTCCCTGGGCTGTCTCTTCCTCGACTTGTCTCCTAGTCTTCATGTTAACATTGATTTATTTTAATTTAATTACTAAAGTGTCTCAGTTGAGCTCATTTGTAGTATTATCACACATTCTATTAACAAAAAATTGCCTTTGCTTATACGACACTGTTCTCATGAAGTGGCCTTGTAGGTGAGTGACAAAGCTGAGTATAAACCCCACATGTGCTAGCTCTTACTCCCATAGACTTAAACCTCTCTTACTTACATTCATTTGACTCACCAATCTACCTGGATGGAAAAAATCCCACCCTAAGGACATACTAAAAGGAAGGGTGGCAGTTCTCTGTACTTGCTTTCCTGCTTGTTATAAATATACCTGCCTGAGGCAGATGCAGTTGTGTAAGTTGGCACAATGCACACAAGCTCCTATTTGCTCACATTGCCTAGTTAATGGGCAGCCAGGCAGACTGGTGGAATCACTTCATGACCACAGGGCTGACAAAATCTCTGGGTCTGGAAAGATGGCCTCACGTTTTCCAGACTCCTGTCCCAGGGAAGAGGAGCAGGGGCCAACATCCCAAGATTCAGTTGTAGCTAAAGACCACTGAATTCTGAAGAAACTGCAAATTTGCCTAAAATATAGTTGCATGGGTATGAATGAAAAGATAATTCCAGATGAAAGAAGAAATTATAGAGAGCAGACTTTCAAAAATGTCACACACCCATGCTAATAGGGCTCATTTCTAAAAGGTTAGAATGATATTTTTTTTACATAGTTCTCACTGTGGCATTTCGATAAAACTGCTCTGAGTTGCTTCTGTCTTGGCAGATGCTTAGCAGCTCTCTTTTTCCTCTCCTTGCTCTGTCAGCAGCATCTGGCTGCAGTGTTTCCACCTCTGCAGCTGTTTCTCAGCTGTGCACACAGACAGGTAGGACAAGGGGCTGACACACAACCATTGGGAAACAAGGCAGGAGAGGGAAATGCCAGCTGGAAAAAAGGTTATGAGGGGCCTAGGAGTCATTTCCAACCCTGAAGAAAGGATAAGGCTCAGGTTTGCCAGCGCTCTGTCAGGTGCCGATGGCAGGACAAAGAGGTCAGTGTTGTGCACATCTGCCTCTGTGATTTAGACCAGAGGATGTGGTGGGCCAGCAGGGTAATGATAACATTGAGGGAAGCCCCTGTGACTTTGCACAGTGTTTTCTCTCTTTCTGTGAAACTGCTCAAAATCCCTTCATAAAAATCCCAACTGCTGGCTGGGAGCAGCTTTAAAGTGAAACACCTGCTCAGCTGTTAGGTGCTGGGGCACTGACTTCTCCATGGTCCATATCAGGTGTTTGACTCCAGGTAGAGCTGGATGGGCAGATGGACAAACATGGCTTTGTGACACTCTCCTGCTTCCATCTCTGGAAAGCCTTTCCCTGTCCCTCCTCACACTTCTCACTCCTTCTCCTGTCGCTCTACCCTGCACAATCTTGGCAGAGCTAGGGCCCAGTGAAATGGCAGTGCTGACAGATGATTTTACATGTTCTTAGTCTGGGGTGAGTGTGTTTCTCCAAAGCACACCAAGGGCTTCATGGATCTTACCATGCACACAGCTGTGACTGCTTCAGAAAGGGATGAATGGAAGCTAGCTGCTGCTGCTTACTTGGATGCAAGGGTTGGTAACATTCCTTTTCTAGCAGCTCAGCTTTTTGAGAGGTTTCTACAAGCCAAACCAAGGCAATTTATTTCTGAGTAGGATTTCTTTCCACCTCCTTAAGGCTCACAGTCTTCCCCTGCTGCTGTTGGCTGGCATTAATCATAAAATGTACAGTATTAGGAACTATGCCAGTGCCCATGTGTTTCCTTTTTAGAACAGCTCATGATATAAAAATATGCTTAGCTCAGACATGAAAACAGACCAGACAAGCATATAGGCAAGTCTTCCACTGATCAGAGGAAATATGAATATCAGGATAAAAGGAGGAGAAAGCTGCTTTAAATGCTCCTGAGTCCAGCAAGGTGTCCTTCAGAGGACAAAGAGCACAAGTGCAGTTCCTCAGTTTCCAGCCCTGTGTGCTGCTGACTCACCACCTCAAGGAGTCACTTCAGTCCTGATTCCCCAGTTCCTCTGGGATCCAGAGTTATGTCAAGGAAAATGGAAAGGAACCATTTTTTTCCCCTCATCCCCAGCAGTTCCCCCTATGTCACTAAAGAACACCACATCTTCTGCTTACACGCAGCTCTCTCCAAAACTCCTACCAGACAGGATGACTTTGCATTGCTTCCTATTCAGTCTAGTGGGTAAAGATCACCTTAAAAAAGTGATAAATAAACATGTCTGTTTTTATGCTTAGTTTTCTTAGCTGTGGTGGGATTGCTGGGGTAGCCATGGGATGCTGACGTGGAAAGAATAAAAATTTTTTAAATCTGCCTGCCAAGCATATTCAAATGACAAACTTTGGAAACCCATGTTATGTTTTTATGTCTATACATTAAATTAATCTCTCCAGTAAGCCAGGTTTGCTCAAGAATGTGATTTTTTGAGGAGTGGCAATTAAAATTCCTTATGTACTTTCCACCCTTAGAGCTGAGGCCAATGCATCTCAAAAAGTAAAAGTAAACCACAAACACATGCGAGCACTGTGAGCATCTGATCACCTGACTTAAATCTATTGATATTTACTTATCTGAACCCTGTTTTTCAAAAGTCTTGACTGACACAAGCATTTGCTCTGATCTCTTTATAAGGATGCCTACCAGACATCAGGCAGATGGAGTGGGGAAACCAGTTTTTGCTTCAACAGTTGCCATACAGGTCCTCTTTTTCCTATGAAACTTTTCTAAAAGTCTCTGTGAGCTATTTAGAGGAGAGTCATTAGTGGAGGTGAAGAGAAACGAAACAGACTTTCATAGCTTTTAATGGAATGGTTAGAAAAACAACTATGAACCTTTTCTTTAGCCCTTGTGTCCTATTTATTCCTTTTATTGGCTTTTCACAGTCTAGGGCTGTCTATATGCAGCATAACACTTTGAATAGAGCCCCAGTGGTCCATGAGTTTAGTCAAGATCTTAAATCAGACTTAGTCTTTAAAGGACTTTTTTTTTTTTTCTTTCCTGATAGTAGAAGATTTTGAGGTTTAAAATGTGATTTGATAATTGTTTTGTTGTTTGTTTTTTGTTTTTTTAATGTGAGCTGGCTGTTGAAGCTCAATGAGATTCAGCCATCTAACCCTCTTAGGCTTCCTTGGAAATCCTACCCTCAGCCAGATAAAGCATGGTGTTTTAGCTGAGGAATAAAGTTAGTATTCACATGGATGTCTGATCCTATGTTTTGTTATTAGAAGACAGACTTAGAAGGCACTGGGCAGCAGAATAATTAACTATGGAACTTTCTCATTCTGTTAAACAATGATTGAGGCCAATAACAGAAGCAAGAAAGCAAGGTCAGAGCAGAAAAGAGGCTCTAAAAGAGAGCTGCTGGAATATGAACCATTTGCTTCCCGTGTTTAAAATGAAAGACCTGAATGCCCTATTTGATCTCAGTGAGAAGTGGAAGTAGAATCAAAATGGAGGGAAGTAGGACCATGCTAAACAGGAGGCACAACTATTTTCTTTTTTTTCCCTTTCTTTTTTTCTTTTTTTTTTAAATCTTTTTGTACATCTTAGAAGACATTACCATTCTAAAAAATATTTTTTAGTTTTTGCAGATGGGTTTGTTCAGCACAGTTTGAAGACCTTCAAGTTGAAAAAGTAAGACTGGAAAAAATGCAACTATGTCTAAAAATAATTCTAAATATATAATAAATCCACAGTGTCCATTATATTCTTCAGCTTTAGAGGATTGAAAACATGAGTTTAAGAAAACATATTTGTACATGAGAAGTAGTATAAATATGCCTATAAAATAAATGTAAACTTTAAACTGTAAACTAGTGAATACTAGATGTGTGAGTGTATATATGTATATATATATATAGTGGGTATATACACACATGCACATGCATATACAGGTGTGGAAGAACAGATGATATTCAGACACAGCAATGGAGCAGTATGAGAACTGTTTTCCCCTTGTCAATACACTCCTGTCTGGGAGGGAAGGCATAAGCTGTTTAGAAGTGTGATGTTACTAATGAGCACCTTACACATCACAAGTAATCAGCATATACCCAAATAGTGCAGGAAAGTGGACTTAGAGAAACTGTCCCACAAAACATGAATAAAGACAAATAGCACCTTATTTTTCTCTTTTCATCATGAACTCCATGCTTAAGTGTTGGCTCTGTCAGGATCCATGAGCATCATCCTCTTTTGAAACATCAGCGTCTTTTCCTTCAGCATCTGGACTGTTACCAACTTAACCCAATTCTCTTTAAATAGTAAGGTGTAGCAAGATGGCTTGTTGGTTTGGCATGGTTTGTTGGGTTTTGTTTGTTTGTTTTGTTTAATTTGGATTTTTTTTTTTTATTTTGCTTTGTTCTTTAATATGGTCTATCAGAATAAAACAAGTTAAAGAGCTTTGGCTTAGTTGAGACCCAAGATTATCAGGCTTTAGCTGCACGCAAGCAAATTTAGCAGTGAATAGCAACTTAGTCCAGTGTGTGTCAAGGCCAGGGAAAACACATTTTGGGGAAGAGGCAGTGCCCATTCTACAGCCTTTGAAGATTGCAGCTAAAATTAGATGGTGGCTGCTAGCCAGAGAAAGAAAACATTTTTCCTTCTTTTGCGACGTATCCAAAAGCCACACTTTCAGAGAATTTTATAAACCTGTCATACATTGGAGAAAACACATAGATCCTCCCATTCACCTGTGAACTAGAAGTTTGCAACTGGAATACAAAGATGAATTTATTCTGGCTTGGAAGAACATTGAGGAAATATGTATCATATCATTGTACCCATTAATGTCAGTTTAATACAAATACGTGGACAGATTTTAGCTGTATTTAGGGACACCTAGTCTGAATCTCAGGCTTCAAAGTTGGTCTGAATTTCAAGGGTAACTACTAGTCACTCTATGAAAATGAGACCCTTTTTGGCTTCAATATCTTTTGTATTAGACCCCTAATCTCTTCTGAAAATCTTAAATTTTCAAAAACTAGACCTATAGAAAGAAAACCCAAAAATTTAGTCCTTGGTGGCCCAGGTAAGTCTCTGTGACCAAATGTGAGAGGTAAAAGGGCGATCAGAGTTCAGACTTGTTACCATCAAGGGGCCAGAGCTCTGAGTCACTATAATAGTGCATGAAATACCATATTTTCCCAGGTTGAGAAACCTGGATGTCAGATGAGGAAAACTGTGATTCTCATGGGAAAAAAATTACATAAACATGTTTCATGTCAAACATGGTACTCCCACACAGACAAATCCAGTTTGAAGACCTCTAATTAGTTTTTTCTCCTTATTTAATAAGTAAACATATATGTCAATATAATCTTTTCCATTTTCTTGTGGTTGAAGCCTCACTTGTGGGCTCCCAAAATGACACCACTGAAGAGCAGAGTCTAACCTCAATGTTTGGTGAAAAAACACAGGAAAGACAACACCTCTGCTGAGGAAGGGAGTAGAAGAAGTGAGCAATATTTCAAAACAAGTGGACAAACAAAAATATACCAAGAAGCCACTACAAAGTCGGTGCAACTCTTCTAATTTCTTCTGGATATCTGAGGTGAATCAAAGCCAAGCCAGACTCTTATGCAACTAGAGGCAAACAGTCCACATGTTTAGGCCATTTTCTCATGACATTTCCTGATAAAAACTGAAAAGCACAACAGTTCTTGCTCTAAGTTCCTTTGTGTTTTTGTATTTTTTGTATATGTATCTTTTTTTGTATTACTCTACATAAAATAGACACTGACAATAAAGATCCAGCTGCTTTTTTTTTCTTTATTTTTCTTTTTTCTTTTTTTTCTTTTTTTTTTTTTTTGCTATTGCTATTTTGAAGAACAGTAAGATTCCATTTGGGATGGAAGAAGAGTAATTTCTCTGAGGGCAGGTGTCAATGGTCAAGCAGAATATTTTTTCTCCTCTTAATTCACTCTCTTTCTCAAAGGATCTGTGGTTTGCAGAGAATATCCATGTTGGAAACAACATGGTTGTCAAGCATGTACCAGTATTATACAGTAGGAGAGATTCTCCTAGCATGGTTTTAGAGGCTGTCAACCAAAAATACTCATTATAACTTAGTCCTATCCAAAAGCTGAGTAACTGTTTCACAGAACTCCTGAGGAATGTACAAGAAATATCCATATGTACAATAAGTTCCAGAGAAATCAAACCCCTCCATCAGAGCTGTATTTCTCTTACAATCTTTTTTTTTTTTCCCCTCTTTTTTTAGATAGAAAGGTCATTTCAATTAGCAAGTGGGAGCAGGGAGTTATTGTTGGTAGGCACAGCCCCATATTGATGGTTCCCCTATACGTCAGCGCACGAGCATTAACGTTGCTCAGATAATCTTGCTGGCAAGCAAAGAAACAACTATCATGTTACTTGAAAGAACTGAAGCTATATTGTGCAGCAGTCATTAGTCTCCCTGAATCTGCTCATAATGGTGAATGCATCATTCTGCCTGCCTGCAACTCGTGTAACAAACAGCACAGCCAAGTCTTTTCCAGTTCTGTTATTCTGTTTTAAAAAACACTGACATTTTCTTAAACAGACATAATTTACAATTTTAAGTAACACAACAGTGCCTTGGTGTGCAAGGGCCAGCAAGCAAACAAGACTCCTTTCACAAAGATAAAAAAAAATAAAAAACACAGTCTCGTGCTCTCTGAGGTCACCATGGCTTAAAACTGGGGTGAGGGGGGAGGAACCAGGACCTTTCTGTGACATATCTTTGGCTTTGGGATATGGATTGTGCTCCCACAGCAGAAAGCCCAAGTGAAAGTAGAGTTAAAAGCAGTGTGCAAGGCCCTCTGGAGACATCAGCTGCCTGTCTCTACACCATCCTATCCTGTGCTACACCTACTGCACCTCAGGCAGCAGTTCTGGGGACTGAGCATCCATGCCTCTTTTGATCTCTGATTTATATTCCCAGCTTGCCTGACTTCCCCTGACTGCCAACACCACATGGGAAACATCAGGAGCACTCACAGCACTAACCAAAGTGTCCTGCAAACACTAGCTGGTTGAACCACCTTGTCAGGCACCTCCTGGAGCATCCTCCACCTGCCACCATGTATCTCCACCATGTGATGCCCCTACTACTCACATTTCCAAGTAGAAATATATAAAAAAAGATAGAATTTTTAGGATGGGTTTAGTTAGGAAGAGTGGCCTTCAGACTCATCATCTGTGGGCCACCCATCTACATCAGAAAGCACAAGGTGGTGCTCATGAACTAGCGAGTGAAGTCCTGACATATGGTGAAGTATTAGTAAATAACATGAATTCCCTGCTGGTGGGCACTAAACAGAAAACACTGTTCTGTTTACGGCCATGGCACAGCTGGGCTTCTCTGCTGCTGCAGTGCTGCCTGGACAATTCAACTTGTCTGAGTCTAGCAGCTGAAGACAGATCACAAGCACATGACATTGCAGACCTCCAGGACGAAAATAATGGCATACTTGTCATTGCTGGACTTCTCTGGCATCAGTCAGCCTGGCAGCCAAGGAGTGGATGCACTTCCCTCTCCTGCCTTTTGTGGAAGCTGCTGCAAAGTGCCACAAAAGTGGCCTTTTCTCCCTGGAATTTGATTTTTGCTCTCTATTTTTCCACGATTAGAGGACAGCGTAATTCCCCCTGTGGGGGACTGTAACATTCACCATAAAATAAATCTGTTTTCTGTCACAGGATGTTAACTGAGGACATTAGTCTTGAATCACAGCCCCTGAATTAGTATGGCCTATGGGAATCCCCTTATCCCTGACTGTCAAGGCAGAGGGTCCATGTTTTCCCCCAGCAGAGCACCTGGCAGCCCACTGCTCCCTCTGCTGCCCTCCCCTCTGTGCAGGCTGCAAAGGGCAAAGGCATCAGCACAGCACTGCAGGACACAAGTGACGAGAGGCAGCTGTGGCTTTACATGACCTACTAAGCACTTTTATTCACTCACAACTAAATAAATCACCCCATATATAACCGTCCCAGAAAAAAGAAAATAAAATAATAAAATTCTTTGTTTACCTGAGGAATATCAACTCTGGGCTAGTGACATGGGGTCCAGAGTCCAAATTTCCTTCACTAAAAAGTCTGTTGCTCTAATTTACCAGATCCTGCAACAACACCAGGAAGGAACAACATCTTGACTGTGGCAGCCCATAAAAAGTATGTGACTGCTACTTTAAATTAGAGATGGATTGAAAGCAGCAGGTGACACACAAACTGCAGCACTGGTGTTGTCTAAGTGAGCAGAACCATACCACAAGGGCAAATTTTCATCTCCCAGAGCAGCTAAAATGAGAAACACACAGTAACACAGCCTGGAGGGCAAGGAGATATGCCTTAACAACTGCCTCAGACTCAGACTCACTGCATCATATTCAAATTTTTTTTGAGTGTTGGGTTTTTTATTTTATTGGTAATGTTTAATCAACGTCTGGTCATGGAAATACTCAAAAAACAGCATTAATGGAGGAAGAAACCAATGTCTTTATAGGTTCCAAATGAGATAATAAATATCCCACTCAGTGTGAAAAAGGCTGCTGTCAGGAGATGGTTTATTACTGAGCAGGAACAAGAAGCCTGGTAACTCACACATCATGGCCCATACCTGGACATTTCCAGAAAATTTCTCAAATATGAGTAGTTCAAATAGCTCAGATAAGGATTAGGTGAGAGTGCAAACGTGGGGAAATTACAGAAACATAATTCAAGCTATGAATCTTTTCCAAGATATCTTTGTCTTGGGAACACTCCCTGTGTACATTCAGCCTTTTGGTCACATTAACATTTTGCTGAAGAAGCAAGTTTGAGAATATTTTCTTCACTCACTCTTCTTTCTTATCTTCTGAAACTTCAATACATATCACTAAAATAACATGATCCACAGGGGAAAATGTCCTATTTTTCTATTGTCTACAGGCTACAGAAAATTTGAAATCAAATCTGAAATTAAAAAATTGGCAGAATATGAGTTGAAGCCAATATTAGCTAGAAACTTCAGCATGAAGTATATTCATTTGATCAAAGCAAAATTCTATATCCCATGGAAGCTTTTGAAGAATATTTAGAAGTAAAACAAGTGGGAAAAATATCACTGTGCCAAATTTTGAGCTGTTTTTTAAACACACATCAAGGCAAAACCATGAAGCAGCCAATTGCCTGTATCTTCTGCCAAAAGCAGCATTCCCTCTCTCTCTCTCTTCCCCTCACTTTCCCCCTCCTCCTCCCTCCAAATGAACAAGATCAAGATCAAGAAAATTGCATCAAGCCCTTGAAGCACGTTTCAAGTTTGCAGGAATATCACATTCACATGAGTCACCACACAAACACACACACACA